>NC_138771.1:308812784-309045284 GCF_965119305.1 Pelophylax lessonae | reverse complement strand
TGACCGTGCGCAATTTTGAAGCATGACATTTTAGGTATCAATTTTCTTGGCGTAACATTAACTTTCACATTTTAGAAAAAAAAATGGGCTAACTCTACTGTTTTCTTATTTTTTCATTAAAAAAAGTGTATTTTTTCCCAAAAAAATTGTGTTTGTAAGACAGCTGCGCAAATATGATGTGACATAAAGTATTGCAATGATCTCCATTTTATTCTCTAGGATCTCTGCTAAATATATGTATATGTATATATATATATATATATATATATATATATATATAATGTTTGGGGTTCTAAGTAATTTTCTAGTGAAAAACACTGATTTTTAACTTGTAAAAAAGTGTCAGAAATAAGCTTGGTCCAGAAGTGATTAATTGAACAAGCTGAAATAAGAAGCTGATTGGCTACCATGCACAGTTGCACCAGATTTTGCAGGCGCCATTTTTAGTAAATTAACCCCTGTGTATATAAATATATGGTTACCTGTTTTTATTTTATTTTTGTATACAGCTAGTTTTTAGATTTACACATGTCTTCCAGCACAGTCCTGAAAACAAGGGGATGTCATCCAGAAAATAGTATTCCCTTATTGAAAAGATATGTACATCACTGTAAAAACAGCCTACGGGTTTGGGAAGTTAGTCCTTAGTCTTGGCCTCGAGGACTGAACACCAGGCGGAGCTGTTATGTGGGAAGATTGTAGCGCCTACACACCTGTTATCCCTTTACAGTTCTAGAAAAACTGCCTATCTGTCTTTGGTTTCAACCTCTCAGTTGCTGGCCTAAGAAAAAATGTATATAAGAAAGTCAGAGTGAAGTCAGAGCCCATGATCTGCTTGTTCCATGTCAATGGATCCAAAGTATTGAAGCCACTGGATTAGCATCAACCAGACAGCTAACATCTTTAGAATCAGAAAGCAGCAATGGCAGCCATCATATTTTCTTAGTACAGATTTAATTTAACCACTGCTAGACCAGAAGATTTTTCCCCTTAATGACCAGGCCATTTTTTGCAATTTGGCACTGCGTTACTTTAACTGACAATTGCACGGTCAACTTAGGAAACAGTGACCATAGGTCAATTAGTTTCAGTATTAATTATAGTAATAGGAAACACAAGGGTAATATAAGGACACTGAATTTCAAAAGAGCCAATTTCCCAAAACTGCGCTCTTTGCTAGAAAATATCAAAGGGGATAGAACCCTGGGAACAAAGAACACGGAGGAAAAATGGGAGTGCTTCAAGAGCATACTAGGGGTTGGCCAGTGCATTCCAAAGGGAAAAAAATTTAAAAGAGTAAAACTAAACCCTGGTTGGCTAAACTCCAACATAAAATGCATATTAATGCTAAAGAAAAGGCCTTCAAAAAATACAAGATTGAGGGGTCATTGGCAGCATTCAAGCATTACAAAGAGTGTAATAAGAAATGTAAAGACGAAATCAATCCGGCTAAAATAGAACACGAGAGACATATAGTGGAAGAGAGTAAAAAAGAACCCCAAGAAATTCTTTAAGTATATAAACAGTAAGAAAGCGAGGCCAGAACACATTGGCCCCATAAAAGACGACAAAGGAAATTTGGCCACAGAGGACAGAGAGAAGGCGAAAGTGTTAAATAATTTCTTCTCTTCAGTCTTCACAAAAGAATCGGGGGGGGGGGGGCTACACTAACCCAGCCTGTAATGCTAAACTAAATAATACACCTCAGGAAGTACCCCCATGGCTAACAGAATATAGCTAACTATAGCTAATTCCTTTGAAAATGTTATGTGTAATGAAACGCGTTAGGATTGTCAAGAGTGCCGAATTGTATTGAATGCTTCTTACCATCTGACTCATTGCTTTACTTTCTTTGCTTTAATAAACCATTTAAACGGTATCACGCTATGGTGTCTTTTCGATTTATCCCCCATACACCTTTCTGAGTGGGGATTTCCAGATATCCATACGTGTACCATCCTTGAGTGACCTTCCTATAGCCACCATTTGGAGGAGAATTCGTGGAAGCCTCTGCCATCTGTTCCAAGGAGATTATCACTTGCATGACCCAATTGCTGTAAGGTACTTTGGGTCCATGCCATCTGGTGAGCGAATTATATTCTCTTTTTGGTGTGGGATTTATCACAAGTATTCACTCTTCTATGTGGGACTGGTCACCTTCCTTTTTTGTCTAATTTTGAATATTTGACTTTATTTTTGCATTTTAGTGTGTATCCCATTGTACTCACTTTAACATTTGAGCGCTGCACAATTTATGTTTATATTTATTTATTTATTTTTTTATACTAGTAATAGCGGCGATTAGTGATTTTTAGCGGGACTGCTACATTGCGGTGGACAGATCGAACCCCTGACTGACATTTTTGACACTTTTGGGGGGGACCAGTGACATTACTACAGTAATCAGTGCTAAAATATGCACTGTTACTGTAATAATGACACTGGCAAGGAAGGGGTTAACCCGGGGCCGATCAAAGGGTTAAGTGTGAGCCTAGGGGGTGTTATCTAACTGTGGGGGGGGGGGTGGGCTTATGGAATCAATACAGAGACCTGTGATCCTAGATAGGAGAAACACAGGAGCTCTGCATTGATACCAGAGGAAACAACAGTCTGCTGTGTTTACAACAGCAGACCGTTGTTCTCTCTTCACGGGGAGGGATCGCGGGTGCCCAGCGGCAATCGCAGCCGCTGGCCCCGTGGATCTGCTTCCCTGCTGGTGAGTGGGGGCGCGCCCCAAGGATCCCTCCCACGGACCGCCGTGCAGGTATGGCGATTCGCAGGAACCTGCCGCCGCCGGCAGCAGCTGGTCGCCACCTGGTTAAGACATAGGGAGCTCTAGGTCACATAGGGGTTGATTTTCTAAAACTGGAGAGTGCAAAATCTGGTGCAGCAAAGCCTAATTGAACAAGCTAAAGTTAGAAGCTGATTGGCTACTGTGCACAGCTGCACCAGATACTGAGTGCACCAGTTTTATTAAATTTCCCCCCACAGTGAAAATGATATGCTATTGTGTGTTGCTACTGGAGTTTGCTAGGAACATGTCACACGTGCTATCCTGTTGCTGGCAGCAAATCACCAGCAACAGGATTGCTAAATAGAGCACTTTCCACCATCCTATAGCATGACTCCCTAGCTGGCTAAGTTTGCTCTGTCACTAAGTTTGGCAGCAAGGGACTTTGCTGCAGCAAACCATTTGTCTTTTGTCTTTTTAAAGTTTTATTTCAGAACAGTTAAAGAGATGCCCAGGTTACCGTAGCAGATCACTTACAGACTCTCCAGATCCAGATTGATGTCCAGCTTCACAGATTCTGAACCCTTAAGCTGACCTGGTAACACTATAAGCGCATTCCCAAATTTCAGTGCTTCCTCCAAGTGAGTCACCAGGGCCTTCGGATAGACCAGCCTTCTTTCTTGCTCTCTCCAGCAAAGGGCCTCCCCTGGGTCTCCTCCTTGGCACAGCTTCCTTCAGACCAGGCAGGACAACTGCAGGACCGCTTTAGCACAGCCAGGGAAAGAAAGTAAGTGCATGGCCTGTTCCAAATATTTATATCATCCCCCAGCATGCACCAGTGGCATAAACCTCCTACTGGATTGGATGGAGAAAATATAAGAATTCATAACTTTGTTTTGTTTGTGAATACTGGCCTGTGATGCCAGTGACATCTACTGGTGACAGTGAGAAAATACAAGCCAACTTAAGTTTAGGGAAAAATCGGGTGAAAATCTATACAATCAGTTTAAGCTAATTACAGCCCAGTCAAAAATGGAAATAGCACTGTACCCCTGTTTAGGACAAGAGGCTACACTTAGAAAAAAAATCTAAGGCTGACCATAGATGTCTCATTTTCCATAGGGCTGATCGAAAAAAAAAAGAAAATGTACAGATTCCCCCATCCTCAAATGCTGTCAGAACACACTGATCAATGACCAATGAATGATTGGCAGCAGCTGCTGTTGAACAAAAGAATTTCAACAGTTCTGTTCGGCAGAAGTCAATTGTTAGATCGACTTCTGTAGAGTGGGAATGGCCATTGATAGATTGAAACTTGGCAATTCCCTGCTGAACTGGCTGAGTTTTGGTCCATCTACAAGCAGCTTAACTGATTCCTCTATTCATGCTATACAGCGCAGATGGACAAATACCACTGCTGGGATATTGTATGTTAAATACCCAAACATAATTACATATGTAACTATGTAACTAAACTGAATAGTGTCCTATTGGATGCAGCAGCTGTTTGGATGCTGCCTGGCTCCTTTGACTAAAGATGACAGACTGGAGAGGGCTGACAGGGTCACCCACCAACTGAAATTTAGACATTGTATGGCCAGCTTTAGTCCTACATTTTGTGTTAGTGTGCAACAACTTTGAAAAAGGTGCAGGCGTGTTATGAGTAAAGTCCAACAAGGTGCATGTAACCTTATGAACTTATCTCTTTTATTTAGATCTGTTTTTTTTTTGTGCTCCAGGAAGAGATCTTCTGGAGCTCCAAGGCTGGACGGTGTAATGTTCTGGTACCTTTGGTACCCTAATTCCACTTTTCCTAAGTGTATGCGCCCCACCATTCTCTTTTGGTAAGGTGCGCATACACCTTTAAGACCGATGCTGTCATCACTGAGCGCCGCTGGAGCGGCTATTTCAACCTCCGGCGGTCTCACTCACATGTTCATTCAACGCCGCATAATCTGCCTTGAAGCTCTCATGCTTGCAAGCATACCTCGCTATCGGAACCACGCTGCTGATCCCTGTATCCCTCTACCGGATCATCCGCTCTTGCCGAACCTCTCCTCTACTACATTGCTACTAGTGATAAGTTAAGTACCCCACAGGGGAAACCTCTATAACCTTCATACTAAAGCTTACACTATCTAGCTCTACATACTAAGGACTATTACTACATCTGCATTAACTAAGATTGCTAGCTCTTGAGCCTAATACCATCTGCTCTTGCACTGGGTTGGTCTATCCTGTATGTTCACCTGCTACTCTATCATCTGCTACCATACATGATTGCTAAACCTATCTGCATCCCATCTGCTACTATCTTACTTTCAAGAACATTCCTTTCAAGTGTCTGTCATCTACCATCTCTACCCAACCTGTCTCTTCAGCCTATCATCACTATATTACTATACATATAAGTCACTCTAGGAACATCTTATTGAGTGTGTGTATCTACTTGCTGAATTGAGACTATCCACACATGATGAGTCTTGGGAGTTGGGATTGGTGTCTCAGCGTTTCTCTACATGACTACTGAAGTGGAATATTTCTGCAGCTGTAAATCCACATTATACATAAAACGCAGGAGCGTTACAGATTGAACGAACCTCAAATGGATTCAGCAGAAATAACCACTCAGGTGACACAATTAAAACAGCAAGTAACTGCGTTAATACACGCACTTGCTGAATTAAGAGAAGAAAATCAGGCTCTGACGCAGCAGGTAACCAGACTGACACAACTTACCACTGCTCAGTCCCCTGAACCCAAAATAAATCCTCCTTTGGTATTTACAGGCGATCGCAAAAAATTTTGCGAATTTAAAAACGCATGTGAGTTACTTTTCTTGCTAAAACCCCGTACCTACCTTACTGATCACATTAAGGTTTGTACTATTATTTCTTACCTAACAGGCGATCCTCGGGCCTGGGCAGACTCTCTTTTTTAGAAAAACGATCAGCTTCTCAAATCCTATGCCTTATTTCTAGCAGAACTTACTAGCCTATATGATGATCCCAATAGGCAGAGTACTGCCGATCTTCAATTAAGGTCCTTGAAACAAGGTAGGAGACCTGTGGAAGACATTGTCGCAGAATTCAAGAGATGGACCCTTGATTCAGAATGGAATGATGCATCTCTGAAAACTCAATTTAGGCTTGGCCTATCAGAGGCCGTTAAAGACGAGCTCGCCCGAGCGGATCTGCCAAAAACCCTGGATGCATTGATACAACTCAGTATCACCATAGATAGAAGACTACGAGAAAGAAAGGCTGAAAAAATGGGAATGCCATTATCCAGTTCTTCTCGGATTTCGGCCGATGACCCCACTCCTATGGAGGTAGGAACCATACGCCCACCTCTATCAACTATGGAAAGAGCCAGAAGACGATCTGGTAATCTCTGCTTGTATTGTGCATCCCCGGATCACAAGATAAACGTCTGTCCCCTAGTCTACAAAAGGAAGGGTGAGTGTTCACATGTCCTCCTAGGGGGATTGACAACTTCAATTACTAACCCTTACCTTTTTGTTTGCTTAACATTACAGTGGGACCAGAACAGGATTACTACTAAGGCCATGATTGACACAGGATCTTGTGGAAATTATATTGACATACGTTTTGCTGCTTTAAATAAAGTCCCTATTATTTCTAAACCTAAACCTGTCTCAGTGAGTCTTATTAACGGTGTTCCTTTATCCTCTGGTCCGTTCACTGATCAGACACAGGCACTCCTAGTCACTACTAACGGGTCTCATATGGAGACCACTACCTTCGATCTAATACCTTCACCCCACTTTCCCATTGTTTTGGGACTTCCCTGGTTACACACACATCAACCAACCATAGATTGGAAGGAACGGACCCTGGCCTTCCTCTCTTGCTATTGCGAGGGTACGTGTAACCTCCCGTCTTCCGGGAAGATCCTGTCTGTGGTGACAGATGAGATTGCACCACTATGTTATCAGGATCTCTCTGAGGTTTTTCTTGAGAAAAATGCTCAAGCACTACCTCCCCATCGAGACTATGATTGTAGTATTGATCTACTCCCAAATAGCAAATTGCCGTTCGGTCATGTTTATCCTCTTTCACAGGATGAACTTTCCCATCTCAAAGAATATTTGAATAACAAATTGGTAGCCCAAAAGAAACTGCGCAAATGGTGATATTCGATAATAAAATTAAATTATTAATCAAATATTAATTATTAATTATATATGTGAGGAATTGCTTCCTTAGTGCAAGCTGCAATAAAAACGTGTATACGCATAAATAGTGAAAAAGAATGGATATATTGCGCTCAAACACTTAGAACACATCCAAAAAAGTGCTTGTGTGCATAAACATATAAAAGCTGGTAATTGTATATAGAAATAAATAAATAAATAAATAATTGTATGATGTGAAAAGTCCTTAGTGAAATAAATCAACAATCCTTAAAGTGCCCAGTGCAATACGGATCTCTCAGCAATGACTGGATATCACTCTAACTTCAAGTGAGGGACCTCCACCATAGGGACTTTCTCCACCCAGTGCTCAGGTTAAATACTTCTTACCGAAGCTGGTGGACCCCTTAGTTACAGGGGGTCTAAAACAGCATATATGGTCCACAAATGCCTCCAAGCTATCCTTCGGGTCCCTTTGTATGGCTCAGCTCGCACAAGGAACTCCAAGTATTTCCAGGGTGGTATAGGGAAAAAGATAAGGAGACTCCGATAGTGTAGTATGTTCTAATAATGGGGTTTATTGATAGAAATGCACTTACTCAAACATCATAATCAGAATGCCTTCATGGGGTAAATGCAGCATGGGTTCGGTGTACGGGACGCTCCTCTGTTCCTGCGTATCACCAACCCGGAACTCCACGGTCTCACGTTCCCGACGCACGTTTCGTCAGACGCGCTGACGTCATCAGGGGATCAAAGAATATTTGGATGAGAATTTGAAAAAAGGTTTTATTAGACCTTCCACTTCTTCCACAGCAGCAGGACTCTTTTTTGTCCGCAATAAGGACTCAAGTCTCAGGCCTATCATCGACTATAGGCAATTGAATGCTATTACAATAAAAGATCGCTATCCTCTACCGCCTATCCCTGAGCTCATTGAGCAGGTGCGTGGAGCTACCTATTTTTCAAAATTGGACCTGAAAGGGGCATACAATCTCATTCGAATCCGTGATGGACACGAGTGGAAGACTGCATTCAGAACCAGATACGGATTGTTCGAATATCTTGTAATGCCATTCGGGCTATGCAACGCCCCTGCAGCCTTTCAACGATTTATAAACGATATTTTCAGAGACTTACTAGATGTCTGTGCTGTGGTATATCTGGACGATATACTTATATATTCACGATTAGTGTTGAGCGAACACGGACTGTATTATTCGTGTTCGTACCGAATAATTGGATTTTTTGTACCCGAACACGGACACGGACACTTTACTGTATGTTCGGGTAAAAATCCGTGTTCGGTCGTTTTATTTCCGGGTTTTGCATGCTTTGGCGCTCTTTTCATGGCGGGCTTTCAACAGCCAATCAACAATCGTTTAACTGGTGTGCCTTAAGCCATCCCAGCCATGCCTGCAAATGTCTCAGTAGCTGTGATTGGCCGTCTGAAGCATGTGACCAAGTCTTTATAAGTTCGAGGCAGCCGCAGCGGCGTCATTATGCTGCTTAGATTCAGGGACAGAGCACACATCAACGTGCTGGCTGCTGATTAGGGAAATATAGGCAGGAAAAAACCATTTGTGTCCGGATAGAATTGAGGGACAGGTCGGAGTGTTTAGGCAGGGCGAGTTGTAGGCATTTTAGGGATAGAGTCTGCTGAATTATATAGGGTCAGTGTCTTCTACAAACTACAATCGATATTGCTGTGTGGGGGGTGGGGTGAATCTGCACTCAATCCTGATCTACGATCTCTTCTCAATCCTGTTAGGGACAGAGTCTGCTGAATTTTAGGGAAACTGTGTTCTACAAACTACAATCGATATTGCTGTGTGGGGGGTGGGGTGAATCTGCACTCAATCCTGATCTACGATCTCTTCTCAATCCTGTTAGGGACAGAGTCTGCTGAATTTTAGGGAAACTGTGTTCTACAAACTACAATCGATATTGCTGTGTGGGGGGTGGGGTGAATCTGCACTCAATCCTGATCTACGATCTCTTCTCAATCCTGTTAGGGACAGAGTCTGCTGAATTTTAGGGAAACTGTGTTCTACAAACTACAATCGATATTGCTGTGTGGTGTGGGATTGGAGATAGGCAGGTGTCAGTGATCCACATCCATTTTTCTGTGTGTGAGCTGCAGTGAACACAATCTTTTTGGGCTGCAGTGAACACAATCTTTTTGGGCTGCAGTGAACACAATCTTTTTGGGCTGCAGTGAACACAATCTTTTTGGGCTGCAGTGAACACAATCTTTTTGGGGTGCAGTGAACAAAATCTTTTTGGGGTGCAGTGAACACAATCCTTTTTGGTGTGCAGTGAACACAATCTTTGTGGGGTGCAGTGAACAAAATCCTTTGTGGGGTGCAGTGAACACAATCTTTTTGGGGTGCAGTGAACAAAATCCTTTTTGGGGTGCAGTGAACAACATCCTTTTTGGGGTGCAGTGAACACAATCTTTTTGGGGTGCAGTGAACAAAATCCTTTGTGGGGTGCAGTGAACACAATCTTTTTGGGGTGCAGTGAACACAATCTTTTTGGGGTGGAGTGAACAACATCCTTTTTGGGGTGCAGTGAACAAAATCCTTTTTGGGGTGCAGTGAACAAAATCATTTTTGGGGTGCAGTGAACACAATCTTTTTGGGGTGCAGTGAACACAATCTTTGTGGGGTGCAGTGAACACAATCTTTTTGGGGTGGAGTGAACAACATCCTTTTTGGGGTGCAGTGAACAACATCCTTTTTGGGGTGCAGTGAACACAATCTTTTTGGGGTGCAGTGAACACAATCTTTGTGGGGTACAGTGAACAGAATCTTTGTGGGGTGCAGTGAACACAATCTTTGGGGGGTACAGTGAACACAATCTTTGTGAGGTGCAGTGAACACAATCTTTGTGGGGTGCAGTGAACTCAATCTTTGTGGGGTACAGTGAACACAATCTCATACTGAAGGTTTGAGGGTGCTGCCTGTTCCATACTCCCCCTACTCCTCATCTAGCCTTTTAGGGGTACAAACAATAGTAATTGGGGCCTAGTGTGGTTGTGTACGTGTGATATACATACACTTTTTTGGGATCATATTTTCTATTCCGCTATTTAATCAAAAACCTTTGGGGATCAGTTAAATTGGGGGATAGTCTGTGTTGGTACGTGTGAGAGAGATCCACCTTTCCAAGTTGTTGGGGTTCATCTCATACTTCTGAAGGTTTGAGGGTGCTGCCTGTTCCATACTCCCCCTACTCCTAGCCTTTTAGGGGTACAAACAATAGTAATTGGGGCCTAGTGTGGTTGTGTACGTGTGATATACATACACTTTTTTGGGATCATATTTTCTATTCCGCTATTTAATCAAAAACCTCTGGGGATCAGTTAAATTGGGGGATAGTCTGTGTTGGTACGTGTGAGAGAGATCCACCTTTCCAAGTTGTTGGGGTTCATCTCATACTTCTGAAGGTTTGAGGGTGCTGCCTGTTCCATACTCCCCCTACTCCTAGCCTTTTAGGGGTACAAACAATAGTAATTGGGGCCTAGTGTGGTTGTGTACGTGTGATATACATACACTTTTTTGGGATCATATTTTCTATTCCGCTATTTAATCAAAAACCTCTGGGGATCAGTTAAATTGGGGGATAGTCTGTGTTGGTACGTGTGAGAGAGATCCACCTTTCCAAGTTGTTGGGGTTCATCTCATACTTCTGAAGGTTTGAGGGTGCTGCCTGTTCCATACTCCCCCTACTCCTAGCCTTTTAGGGGTACAAACAATAGTAATTGGGGCCTAGTGTGGTTGTGTACGTGTGATATACATACACTTTTTTGGGATCATATTTTCTATTCCGCTATTTAATCAAAAACCTTTGGGGATCAGTTAAATTGGGGGATAGTCTGTGTTGGTACGTGTGAGAGAGATCCACCTTTCCAAGTTGTTGAGGTTCATCTCATACTTCTGAAGGTTTGAGGGTGCTGCCTGTTCCATACTCCCCCTACTCCTAGCCTTTTAGGGGTACAAACAATAGTAATTGGGGCCTAGTGTGGTTGTGTACGTGTGATATACATACACTTTTTTGGGATCATATTTTCTATTCCGCTATTTAATCAAAAACCTTTGGGGATCAGTTAAATTGGGGGATAGTCTGTGTTGGTACGTGTGAGAGAGATCCACCTTTCCAAGTTGTTGGGGTTCATCTCATACTTCTGAAGGTTTGAGGGTGCTGCCTGTTACATACTCCCCCTACTCCTAGCCTTTTAGGGGTACAAACAATAGTAATTGGGGCCTAGTGTGGTTGTGTACGTGTGATATACATACACTTTTTTGGGATCATATTTTCTATTCCGCTATTTAATCAAAAACCTTTGGGGATCAGTTAAATTGGGGGATAGTCTGTGTTGGTACGTGTGAGAGAGATCCACCTTTCCAAGTTGTTGAGGTTCATCTCATACTTCTGAAGGTTTGAGGGTGCTGCCTGTTCCATACTCCCCCTACTCCTAGCCTTTTAGGGGTACAAACAATAGTAATTGGGGCCTAGTGTGGTTGTGTACGTGTGATATACATACACTTTTTTGGGATCATATTTTCTATTCCGCTATTTAATCAAAAACCTTTGGGGATCAGTTAAATTGGGGGATAGTCTGTGTTGGTACGTGTGAGAGAGATCCACCTTTCCAAGTTGTTGGGGTTCATCTCATACTTCTGAAGGTTTGAGGGTGCTGCCTGTTCCATACTCCCCCTACTCCTAGCCTTTTAGGGGTACAAACAATAGTAATTGGGGCCTAGTGTGGTTGTGTACGTGTGATATACATACACTTTTTTGGGATCATATTTTCTATTCCGCTATTTAATCAAAAACCTTTGGGGATCAGTTAAATTGGGGGATAGTCTGTGTTGGTACGTGTGAGAGAGATCCACCTTTCCAAGTTGTTGGGGTTCATCTCATACTTCTGAAGGTTTGAGGGTGCTGCCTGTTCCATACTCCCCCTACTCCTAGCCTTTTAGGGGTACAAACAATAGTAATTGGGGCCTAGTGTGGTTGTGTACGTGTGATATACATACACTTTTTTGGGATCATATTTTCTATTCCGCTATTTAATCAAAAACCTCTGGGGATCAGTTAAATTGGGGGATAGTCTGTGTTGGTACGTGTGAGAGAGATCCACCTTTCCAAGTTGTTGGGGTTCATCTCATACTTCTGAAGGTTTGAGGGTGCTGCCTGTTCCATACCCCCCCTACTCCTCATCTAGCCTTTTAGGGGTACAAACAATAGTAATTGGGGCCTAGTGTGGTTGTGTACGTGCGAGATACATACACTTTTTTTGATCATATTTCCTATTCCGCTATTCAATAAAAACCTTTGAGGATCAATTGAATTGGGGGATAGTCTGTGTTGGTACGTGTGAGAGAGATCCACCTTTCCAAGTTGTTGGGGTTCATCTCATACTTCTGAAGGTTTGAGGGTGCTGCCTGTTCCATACTCCCCCTACTCCTAGCCTTTTAGGGGTACAAACAATAGTAATTGGGGCCTAGTGTGGTTGTGTACGTGTGATATACATACACTTTTTTGGGATCATATTTTCTATTCCGCTATTTAATCAAAAACCTCTGGGGATCAGTTAAATTGGGGGATAGTCTGTGTTGGTACGTGTGAGAGAGATCCACCTTTCCAAGTTGTTGGGGTTCATCTCATACTTCTGAAGGTTTGAGGGTGCTGCCTGTTCCATACCCCCCCTACTCCTCATCTAGCCTTTTAGGGGTACAAACAATAGTAATTGGGGCCTAGTGTGGTTGTGTACGTGCGAGATACATACACTTTTTTTGATCATATTTCCTATTCCGCTATTCAATAAAAACCTTTGAGGATCAATTGAATTGCGGGATAGTCTGTGTCGGTACGTGTGAGAGAGATCCACCTTTCCAAGTTGTTGGGGTTCATCTCATACTTCTGAAGGTTTGAGGGTGCTGCCTGTTCCATACCCCCCCTACTCCTCATCTAGCCTTTTAGGGGTACAAACAATAGTAATTGGGGCCTAGTGTGGTTGTGTACGTGCGAGATACATACACTTTTTTTGATCATATTTCCTATTCCGCTATTCAATAAAAACCTTTGAGGATCAATTGAATTGCGGGATAGTCTGTGTCGGTACGTGTGAGAGAGATCCACCTTTCCAAGTTGTTGGGGTTCATCTCATACTTCTGAAGGTTTGAGGGTGCTGCCTGTTCCATACCCCCCCTACTCCTCATCTAGCCTTTTAGGGGTACAAACAATAGTAATTGGGGCCTAGTGTGGTTGTGTACGTGCGAGATACATACACTTTTTTTGATCATATTTCCTATTCCGCTATTCAATAAAAACCTTTGAGGATCAATTGAATTGCGGGATAGTCTGTGTCGGTACGTGTGAGAGAGATCCACCTTTCCAAGTTGTTGGGGTTCATCTCATACTTCTGAAGGTTTGAGGGTGCTGCCTGTTCCATACCCCCCCTACTCCTCATCTAGCCTTTTAGGGGTACAAACAATAGTAATTGGGGCCTAGTGTGGTTGTGTACGTGCGAGATACATACACTTTTTTTGATCATATTTCCTATTCCGCTATTCAATAAAAACCTTTGAGGATCAATTGAATTGCGGGATAGTCTGTGTCGGTACGTGTGAGAGAGATCCACCTTTCCAAGTTGTTGGGGTTCATCTCATACTTCTGAAGGTTTGAGGGTGCTGCCTGTTCCATACCCCCCCTACTCCTCATCTAGCCTTTTAGGGGTACAAACAATAGTAATTGGGGCCTAGTGTGGTTGTGTACGTGCGAGATACATACACTTTTTTTGATCATATTTCCTATTCCGCTATTCAATAAAAACCTTTGAGGATCAATTGAATTGCGGGATAGTCTGTGTCGGTACGTGTGAGAGAGATCCACCTTTCCAAGTTGTTGGGGTTCATCTCATACTTCTGAAGGTTTGAGGGTGCTGCCTGTTCCATACCCCCCCTACTCCTCATCTAGCCTTTTAGGGGTACAAACAATAGTAATTGGGGCCTAGTGTGGTTGTGTACGTGCGAGATACATACACTTTTTTTGATCATATTTCCTATTCCGCTATTCAATAAAAACCTTTGAGGATCAATTGAATTGCGGGATAGTCTGTGTCGGTACGTGTGAGAGAGATCCACCTTTCCAAGTTGTTGGGGTTCATCTCATACTTCTGAAGGTTTGAGGGTGCTGCCTGTTCCATACCCCCCCTACTCCTCATCTAGCCTTTTAGGGGTACAAACAATAGTAATTGGGGCCTAGTGTGGTTGTGTACGTGCGAGATACATACACTTTTTTTGATCATATTTCCTATTCCGCTATTCAATAAAAACCTTTGAGGATCAATTGAATTGCGGGATAGTCTGTGTCGGTACGTGTGAGAGAGATCCACCTTTCCAAGTTGTTGGGGTTCATCTCATACTTCTGAAGGTTTGAGGCTGCTGCCTGTTCCATACCCCCCCTACTCCTCATCTAGCCTTTTAGGGGTACAAACAATAGTAATTGGGGCCTAGTGTGGTTGTGTACGTGCGAGATACATACACTTTTTTTGATCATATTTCCTATTCCGCTATTCAATAAAAACCTTTGAGGATCAATTGAATTGCGGGATAGTCTGTGTCGGTACGTGTGAGAGAGATCCACCTTTCCAAGTTGTTGGGGTTCATCTCATACTTCTGAAGGTTTGAGGGTGCTGCCTGTTCCATACTCCCCCTACTCCTCATCTAGCCTTTTAGGGGTACAAACAATAGTAATTGGGGCCTAGTGTGGTTGTGTACGTGTGATATACATACACTTTTTTTGGATCATATTTTCTATTCCGCTATTTAATTTAACTGGGCCTCCATGCGAGACCTGTGTGCCTTGTTGCGCTGTTTTGAGTACTCCACCAACATGGCCAGTGGCAATGACGCCGTTCTCAGCTTAACTATCCCACTTCTATGCCTCCTTGAAAAAACAATTCGGGCGATGATGGAAGAGGATGTGGCACAGGATGAGGAGGAGGAGGAGGATGAAGAGGTAACATTTCCAAGGCTTTCAGGGCAGTCATTCGCAAGGGGCTCCGAGGGTGGGTTCCTGCACACGCAAACGCCAGGGACGCAATTGTCCAGCAGGGGCACAGTTCTGGAGGATGAGGAGGATGAGGAGGAGGAGGAGCTGGAGGAGGAGATGGAACCATGTTCACAGCAGGGTGGCACCCAGGCCAGCTCATGGCCATCACTGGTGCGTGGCTGGGGGGATACAGAGGACACGGACCATACACCTCCCACAGAGGACAGCCTTTCGTTGCCTCTGGGCAGCCTGGCACACATGAGCGATTACATGCTGCAGTGTCTCCACAACGACCGCCGAGTTGCCCACATTCTAACTTGTGCTGATTACTGGGTGGCCACGCTGCTGGATCCCCGTTACAAGGACAACGTACCGTCCTTAATTCACTCACTGGAGCGCAATCGCAAGATGCGCGAGTACAAGCGCACGCTGGTAGACGCCATGCTGCTGGCATTCCCATCTGACAGCGGGGCCACAGTGGAAGCACAAGGCAGAGGAGGAGGAGGAGGAGGTCGCCAACGCAACCAGGGCACCGCCAGCACCTCAGAAGGCAGGGTTAGCATGGCCGAAATGTGGAAAAGCTTTGTCAGCACGCCACAACAAACAGCAGCACCAGCAGCTCAGATGGAACGTCTTAGCAGGAGGCAGCATTTTACCAACATGGTGGAGCAGTATGTGTGCACACGCCTACATGTAGTGAATGACGGGTCTGCCCCCTTCAACTTCTGGGTCTCCAAATTGGGCACATGGCCTGAGCTTGCCCTTTACGCCTTGGAGGTGCTGGCGTGCCCTGCAGCCAGTGTATTATCTGAACGGGTATTTAGCACGGCTGGGGGCGTTATAACAGACAAGCGCAGCCGCCTGTCCAGAGACAATGTGGACAAGCTCACGTTCATTAAAATGAACCAGGCATGGATCCCACGGGACTTTTCCGTACCTTATGCAGAATAGCAATGGATACCGACCTTACCCACCCATTGTTCCATTTTTGCTCTTTCTCACTCTTTTGGGGTGTACCCTCATTTAAAATTTGTGAAAAGAAGCAGTGTTGGCTACCTCGTCCTCCTCCTCAGGGCCAGATTAATGTAGGGGCTATTGGAGCTGCAGCTCCAGGCCCCTACCTTTTATATAGGCCCCGGGTTGGCCATATTCACTGTTACCGCTCTTCTGTCACTTGTAAACACAGAAGTCTGGCTTCTATGCTCGCTTCCCCAGGCAGCACCCTCAGAACCTCCCCACACAGCGTGAAGGCCGGACAAGGAGGGACAGTTGGCGATGCATGGATGTGTTTATGGGCTTCAGAGACAGCATCCCATGTTGAATTAGGCATGCATGGCTGCACCCTTCCTCCTCTGGGTGCATGGCAAGGCACGGCCCTAAGGCCCTTCAAAATCCTCAGCACCAAGCCCATGATGCTGTTAATCCGGCCCTGGTCCTCCTCCACCGCCGCTTCCACCTACACCGCCCATAGGTGTGCGCAGCCTATTGCATTAAGGTGTGCACCCCAAAGTTGAAATACACATGCATGTGTTTGCCAGCAGGGAGAGTAATGTATCGGGGCCATGTACCTGTAGGCAAGGAGAAATAGAGCAGAGCAGGTCCCAGGGAGATCTTTCCCATCTCCTCACTGGCAATGCTATGTGCCCTAGGTGATTAGGGTGTGCCCAGGCACACCCAGCACACCCTGTGCGCACGCCTATGTCACCGCCACATCCACCACCACCTTAACCTCCCTCCTACTCCATATGGGCCTCGTCCTTCAGAGATGAAGAAGAACATTGTTTTATTTTTCTGTTTTTTTTTGTTGTTTTAAGTTATTTCCCTATCCACATTTGTTTGCAGAGCACTTGCCATGCTCTTAATTACGTTTTGCTGCCATTTGCAGCACTCTAGCCCTTTCCTTTGGTGTTTTAGAGCCATTTTAGTGCCTTAAAGTTCGGGTCCCCATTGACTTCAATGGGGTTCGGTGTCCGGGAAAAGTTCGGTAAAAGTCCGGGACACGGACCCGGACTTTTTTTTAAAGTTCGGCCGAACCCGTCGAACACGGACATCTAGGTGTTCGCTCAACCCTATTCACGATCCTTGTCTGAACACATAAGACATGTAAGACTAGTATTATCGAGATTGCTTGCACACAACCTATACGTGAAACTGAAAAAATGCTTGTTTCATAAAGAAGAGGTACTGTTTCTAGGCTACATCATATCCAAAACAGGAATCAAGATGGACATGAGTAAGATATCCTGCATTCAGGATTGGCCTACACCAACCACCCGCAAGGCGCTACAGCGATTCCTTGGATTTTCTAATTTCTACAGGAAATTCATCAGGAACTTCTCTGCCATTGTGAGACCCCTCACACAGCTTACTAGCATTAAGAGACCATTCAAATGGTCAGATGAAGCAAATAAAGCTTTTCACCTGTTAAAGACAAGGTTTACTTCTGCTCCCATACTACGCCATCCAGACCCATCCCTCCAATACATTCTGGAAGTAGATGCGTCAAACATGGCAGTAGGAGCAATACTCTCCCAACGACCAACTAACACTTCACCACTCCATCCAGTCGCCTTCTTTTCTAAATCCTTAAGCAGTCCAGAGGTAAATTACCCCGTGGGTGAAAAGGAACTGCTTGCTATAAAATTGGCTCTGGAGAATTGGCGACATCTACTCGAAGGCACCCGATTACCAATACTTATATACACGGACCATAAAAATCTTTAATATCTTCAGACTAACAAAACTCTTTCTCACCGACAGGTACGATGGTCACTATTCTTTCTAAGGTTTAACTTCCTAGTGACCTACACACCTGCAGATAAGAACAAAAAGGCGGATGCACTATCACGACTAACTGAAGAAAACTACTTCGAAATCCCTTCCGTTCCTATAATACCCCACAAGCGTATTATTGGAGTTGTCCGTTCTTTGAAGGAAGAGGTTTTGCATGGTATAAGTTTGGATTCACCCCCACCACAACTAAATACCGATGCAGAAGGCTTCCTCTACTACGACGACAAACTTTACATACCACCTACCATGCGCACCAAGATCTTGGAATTATCGCATGATGTGCCTATGGCAGGACATATGGGTATGACAAAGACTCTTAATCTGATTACCAGACAATTCTGGTGGCCTGACATGAAAACATCTATACAAAAATTCGTCTCTTCATGCAATGTCTGTGCCAGGTCCAAAATTGACACTACGAGACCATCCGGTCTACTATGCAGTCTACCAATACCCCAAACTCCATGGGAAGTTGTGTCCTTGGACTTTATAGTAGAACTACCTCCTTCCAAAGGATTTAATACCATCTTGGTGTCAGTGGACCATCTGACAAAGATGGCACATTTCATTGCTATTCGCAGACTACCTTCGTCCAAGCAAACGGCAGAACTCCTGATGAAACATGTCTTTAAGTTACATGGTATCCCAAAAACTCTTCTGTCTGACCGTGGATCACAATTTATTTCCAAGTTCTGGCAAGAACTATGTCACATACTACGAATTGAGCGGAAGCTCACTTCTCCTTACCATCCGCAGACCAACGGACAGACTGAAAGAGTCAACCAATGCATCGAGCAATATTTACGTTGTTACACTTCTTACCAACAGGATGATTGGGTGGATCTTCTCCCTCTGGCAGAATTTGCCTACAACAACGCAACCCACAGTACGACCAAGCAGAGTCGGTTCTACTTGAACTATGGGTTTCATCCCTCTATTCTTCCACCACGCATCCTTCCTTCAAATAACCCAGTAGCCTCAGACTATCTTACCCAAATAAAGGACTCTCTGGGTTTGCTTAATACTACCATTGCACACGCTCATAGTCAACAAAAGAAGTACTATGATCTTCGCAGAAGACCTTCTCCTCAGTATGCTATTGGGGACCTCGTTTGGCTCTCAACAAAAAATTTAAGACTGAAAATCCCTAGCAAAAAGCTTGGACCTCTCTTCTTGGGACCTTTCCCAATCAAGAAACTTATTGGAAAAGCTGCAGTACAGCTTACATTGCCAATAGACCTCAAATTTTCCATGTGTCGCTACTGAAGCCCCATGTTCCTGACCAAGGAATAAGGCCTACTATCCCACTTCCTCCTCCGGTACAAGTTGAAGGTGGAGAAGAATATGAGATAAAAGAGATTCTAGATTCTCGTATCCACAGAAGAAAACTTCAATACTTAGTTCGATGGAAGAACTATGGGCCCCAAGACGACACCTGGCTAAACACCTCTGACATACATGCCCCTAGATTAATCCGCAACTTTCATGCGAAGTACCCAGACAAACCAGCTCCAGAGGCCTTCAGGAGCCGGCCTTAAGGGGGGGGTACTGTAATGTTCTGGTACCTTTGGTACCCTAATTCCACTTTTCCTAAGTGTATGCGCCCCACCATTCTCTTTTGGTAAGGTGCGCATACACCTTTAAGACCGATGCTGTCATCACTGAGCGCCGCTGGAGCGGCTATTTCAACCTCCGGCGGTCTCACTCACATGTTCGTTCAACGCCGCATAATCTGCCTTAAGGTTTTAAGCTTGCAAGCATACCTCGCTATCGGAACCACGCTGCTGATCCCTGTATCCCGCTACCGGATCATCCGCTCTTGCCGAACCTCTCCTCTACTACATTGCTACTAGTGATAAGTACCCCACAGGGGAAACCTCTATAACCTTCATACTAAAGCTTACACTATCTAGCTCTACATACTAAGGACTATTACTACATCTGCATTAACTAAGATTGCTAGCTCTTGAGCCTAATACCTTCTGCTCTTGCACTGGGTTGGTCTATCCTGTATGTTCACCTGCTACTCTATCATCTGCTACCATACATGATTGCTAAACCTATCTGCATCCCATCTGCTACTATCTTACTTTCAAGAACATTCCTTTCAAGTGTCTGTCATCTACCATCTCTACCCAACCTGTCTCTTCAGCCTATCATCACTATATTACTATACATATAAGTCACTCTAGGAACATCTTATTGAGTGTGTGTATCTACTTGCTGAATTGAGACTATCCACACATGATGAGTCTTGGGAGTTGGGATTGGTGTCTCAGCGTTTCTCTACATGACTACTGAAGTGGAATATTTCTGCAGCTGTAAATCCACATTATACATAAAACGCAGGAGCGTTACAGACGGCTATTTAGCTCTTTCAAGTGTTGGTGCAGCTGCTATGCCTGCCCCTCCCCTCCTCTTGCCCAATCATAGAAGCCTTTGTATTATTTGAATTAATACACAAAATACAAATCTTCTGTGAATGGGCAGCAGAGGGGAGTGGCAGACATAGATGCTCTGTGTGCCTTTTGGCTCCCAAAATGCCCTAAGTGTCTTGAATGAATCCTCCTGGAGAGCCATAAATCTGTCAAATATAAATAATAGAGATAAGTCCAGGAGGTGGCAGGCACCTCATTTGATATAACTCGTAGTATGCCTGCACTTTTTACAAAGTTGCTGAATTCCTAAAATCCAGCTTTAATCTAGTTATTTAAAATCACAGTTCTATTGTTTCCACTATTTTTAATAACCATAATCTCCAGAGATCCTGACAAACCTTTATTGAAGTGTTAAAACAAATCTTTGGTCTCATACCATATTATTCTGTCAGAAGCAAATGAACAATAATTGTGAGTAACACTACAGGTCTATACTCTTTGCTATAAAAGACATTTTCACAGAATCTGATGTCAAGGGGGCTATATAAGTGTTAACAAAATAGCTAATTAAATCTGAGTTGCCTAATTAGTAACCTAAACTATGAAAGCAGGCATACTGGCTATAAAAACTAAATCTTGCAGACAACCCATCCACACATTACTAACTGCAGATACGAAATACATTTACAGAGCTGAAAGTTGGAACAAAAATTTTTTTGCTAAGTGTAGTGGAATGGATTTGTTATGGTGGAAATTAGTAAGACCAAGATAAATCTACCTGCAGGTTGGTGAGCACAAGTGTCAGATGATACCATATATTGTAAGAATGGACACATCTCCCAACACATGCAGGCTCCGTTCTGACACATTTCAAACATAACTTGCCTTAGTTGTGGAGAAATGGAGATTGTGAGAGTTTGGGATACCTACACCACCACATACAGATTTAGCCAATTATTATTCCTAAAGAGTCTATGCAACTGCTTCTACACACTCTAATACAGATATTTAATTATTTCAATGGTTATTTCACTTATTTTTATAGATAGAAAAACAAATGAGAATCATACTACTTAATTGCAAACACTTCAAATACGACATGTGAGGTATAGAAAATTCCCCCATATACGGTTCAACCATAAAAACAACAATCTTTACTATCAGAAAATACTGATATAAACACCAAGATTTATATAAAAAAAATGTTACATAGTTGCATAGTAGTTGAGATTGAATAAAGATAACAGTCCATCCAGTTCAACCTGTGTAGGTGTGTGTGGCTGTATTCATTTCCCATACCCCTGAATCGATCTTCTAGATGTATGTCCAAGAGTCTTTTAAAAGTATCCATACTCCCCGCAGTTACCACTATTTGTGGTAGAGAGTTCCACAATCTTATTGACCTTACTGTAAAAAAAACCCTGGCATAGCCTGAGGTTAAACCGCTTCTCCTCTAGTCGCATTGTATGGCCTCGTGTCCTCTTACATTTCTTGCGACTGAATCATTTTTTTTCTATACTGAGATCACCATTGAGGTATTTGTAAATCGCTATCATGTCCCCTCTCAGGCGTCTCTTCTCTAGGGAGAATAAATCAAGCGTTTGTAAACGCTCCTCATAATTTAGGTCCTCCAATCCTCTAACTAGCTTAGTTGCCCTTCTTTGGACTCGTTCCAGTTCCAGCACATCCTTTCTGAGGATCTGTGACCAGAACTGGACAGGGTACTCCAGATGTGGTAGGACCAGAGTTTTATAAAGGGGTAGGATTATAGTTTTATCTCTGGAATATATCCCCTTCTTTATGCATGCTAATATTCTGCCAGCTTTGGCAGCTGCAGCTTGACATTGCATACTATTGTTTAGTCTATCTTCTACTAAGACTCGCAGATCTTTCTCCTTTCTTGATTCCCCCCGAGGTTCCCCCCTAACACGTATTTTGCATTTATGTTTTTAGTCCCCAAGTGCAATACCTTACACTTCTCCACATTAAACCTCATTTGCCACGTAGCTGCCCACTCTGTTATTTTGTTCAGGTCATTGTGTAAGATTTCTGCATCATGATGTGAGGTTATTGCCCTGCTTAATTGTGTGTCATCTGCAAAAATTGAGATTGAGCTAGTGATCCCATATTCAATGCTATTTATGAATAAATTGAACAAAATTGGTCCCAGAACTGAGCCAGTCCAGTCTGAGTATGCGTTATTTATTACCACCCTTTGGACATGACCAGTTTTCTATCCAAGAGCAAACCTTGTGATCTATGCCTGCAGACCTTATTTTGTAAATGAAGCGTTTGTGGGGAACTGTATCAAATGCCTTAGCAAAATCCAGATACACCACATCCACAGGTCTCCCCCTACCTAGCTCACAGCTCAACTCCTTGTAGAATGTTAACATATTGGTCTGACAAGAATATTCTTTTGAAAACCTATATTTTATTTAACGTATAAGATGTAATAATTGTTGTTAAGTAGCTACTTCCTAAATTCAGAAGACTAAATATAGGTATACCAAATGAAAGCAGAAAAAGATTACAAGAATAAAGAAAAAGAGAAGTACATTAAAGAATGGACCAAGGGGAATAGGAGAAGGGGGTGGAGGGAGAAAGGAAGGGGGAAAGAAACAAGGAGGGAAGAAGGGAATCAAATGGGAAAGAAGAGGATAAGGAAAGGCAGAACAGAGGAAAAAGGGGTTGGGGTAGAAAGAAGGAAAGGGGAAGGAATAGGAAAAGAAAAGAAAGAAAGATGGGGAAAATGGGGAAAAAAGAAAAGGTGCATAGAAGAAGATAAGAGGGAGGGAGGTAGAAAGAAGGAGGGAGAGAGAGAATAAAAACACCCAAGCTACAAAAAGGTAACAAATGAGACATATTGATCACAATCACAAAAATGGGATATAGCCAAAGTTAAGACCATTTGGTATGCTGTTGTCCATAGTGAATATCTACGGTTCCCTGCTCTAGTTGGTGTGTCAATTTGTTCCAAAAAAAACTGTCCGTGATTTACTTCTAGAAATTACGTTTCATGCACAAAGTGGTTGACTTCAGTGGTGTTATTTTTATTTAAAATATCTCTCAAGTGAGCACCAAACTGTTCCTGCAACTGCCTAGTGGTGCTCCCTACCTACTATTTTATGTGACCCGAAAATGTCAAAACATACTCAATATAACTTGTATTACAATTAAATAAGTCCTTCATATGGTATGTTTTAGCTGTGCTACATGAAACCACAGCATGGAGACCCCTTTAGGAATCAATAGCTTGGGCTTCTTGTGGCATCTCATTTAAATAAACCACTAGTCTGCAACCATGTTGTAGTATTGGTCTTAGTCTTTATTTGAATAGGTTTGGTGATAACTTCATAAAGTGGAGCGAAGGAGCACCTTAGTATGACGGGTTCTGGCACAGCTGGTTAGGTAAGATGCTGCAAACACCTCCGTTAGCTCAGGTATTACAATACTAACCTCAGCTATATTAGCATATAGTAAACAAACACCAAGGTAGAGATTGCAAATGAAGCAATTATATTGTCAAAAAGGCAAAGTAAATGACAATACACCAAAATTGATGCACTATTAAATAATCTGTTAGAATGCACTAAGATAGCTGATGTGAATGGTAGTCTATATTATTACAGTTAACCTAGAAAACCGTAATACCAAACCAAATTAACCCGGTATATGCACAATTAATAAAGAATAGCATAAACAATGAGAAGTATAAATGGTAATGGAAAGTCTCACAGTAACTTTCTGCACAAATGATCAAATGTGTCCCTGAGTGCACTCTGTGTGTATACCCTTAAGAAATGGTTGTATAATGCCTGGTTCCTGACTTGAAATCTTCAGCCAACTAACAGCGGGGGCCCAGCCTGTATGGTGATGCATTTATTACCATCTCTTTAAGACTGTAATGCTTTTGGGTTGCTAGGCAAGGAGGTAGCCTCTGGTTGTATTGGATCACTAACAAAGAGGAAGCAAGCACAGCTCAATTCACTTGCCAGTCCTGGTACACAGCAAACGTTTTCCTAAACTCTTGGCCATCTACTGTCCTCAGGAACCAGGCACTGGAAATACAGTCCTTACAGTCAGGTCCTATAGGCTCAGGTCCAACTCTCTGGTCCTCAGGGGCTCTGTCTAGTGTAGGCACAGACACACACGCAAGCAGCAGGTCTGTACATTTCTGGTCTGGCCTAGCAGCAAGAGACTCTCAGTGGTTCAGTCCTCAGTCTCTGAGCACAGCACACATGTCTGTCCCCTCTGGTTCTCTGCACTGCAAGACCAAGACTTCCAGCACCAAGCTTGGGAGAACTCTATTCGTTCCTCCCCTTGCTGCAATGTATCCTTGGTAGTCAAGTCCACAGCCCCATCCCCTTTGCAATACAGTGCTCTTTCACAAACTACAACTCCCAGGGTTCTATGTACCACTGCACCATTCAGGAGGGAGGATATGAGCGGCGCACTCTTCGTTCCTCTCCCATGTGTACATTGTTGTTGCTGCAGGCAGCCTCTGGTGGCAGGGGATTGGAAGAGTTTAGAAGAAGGAGTAGTAAGCACAGGAGCACGACCTGCTCAATTAACATTAACTAGCTGGCAGAACACTTGGCTACAGGTATTTTGTCAGACACACTGTACCTCTTTTTTCAGTGCTCATGCTTCAAAATGGGGACATATTTCTTAACTATAGATTTTATCCTTTCAAATTTTTTACTATATTTGGCTGCAAAAACAGACCTTACACTCTCAGTCTCCCCTACTCTTAAATCTTTCTGTCTCTCCCAACAAATATTCACTTTATTTTCCTTGTGTATAATTATATTCCTTTTCTACATTTTCAAGTTTATACCTCCTCTGTACAAATCTTTCCTTGAGCAACGTTCACTGTGAAATGTTTGAAGATGGGAACAATTCCTCCTTGTTTGGATAAACTGCACATGGGAAATAGTGTTTGGGTGCGTTCTTAGCTGTTGGTTTCCTATAGGCTTCTTCCTCCACCTGTGTTTTCTGTGACACCTTTAAATAAATTAAGAAAATGGACTTCAACTTCACATTTTAGAAGTGAACTTCAAATTGCACCTCTTGGAGTTTAAATGTTCCAATACAGATGTTGATTTACTAAAGGCAAATAGGCTGTTCTATTTGAAAGAGAAGTTGCAGTTTGCAAGGGAATTTGCCCCAGAGCTTAGTAAATGAGGTAAAGCTCCGCCGACATCCATTATAAAATTGTGCACATGGAAATAATTCTTTTTTTTTTAAAGTTTTCTTGCGTGTGGTTGTTATTCTTGCAAATTGAAATTTTACCACATTCGCTAAGCTCTGGAGTAATATGCTTTGCAAAACGCAACTCCCCTTGCAAAGTTAACATTTGCACCACTTTGAAGTCACACCCAGTGTGAACCAGGGCTTTGCACTAAAAGGAGTAAAGATGATGCACTTTCTGCTCGTGTAAAGAGTGGAGTGCAATATATTTTGGCACAGTTTTTATAAATCAAATACAGAGCACATATTTATGAACTCTACTGGCAACAGGAGGGGTTTACACTTTATCTGCACATTTTTGTATGATTTTTTTAGAATTATTTGGGGATCACATATTTATCAAAAATCATATTGGCCACAGATTTATGAATTTTTGACGAGATACTTTTGAAGCACATTTTTCACTTTTAACGCAAAATTTATTTTATTTTCATATATAGTATTTATACAGCTGCTTTTATGTTTTATTCTATTCCAGTAGCATGGAAGTAAATTTATATTTAATATTTTTTTCCTGACTATCTGTTCTTGGAGCTGCCTTTTGTTCATAGCATAAAGAAGAAACATAAGCTCAGTGGAATAATCAACACCACATCCCAATTAATGCAGACACAAACAGCAGAAAAAAGGATGGGACTTTAAAAGTCTTGAGACCTTCTCTCAGAATAATTATCCGACCACTGGTATGAGTTAAAAAAGGTTTTTTTTATTGTTACAAAATTCATTAAAAATATATTTAAAATATGTTAGGGATAAATATCCCTTAGATGTTTATCCTTAACATATTTTAATACATTTTGTAACAATAAAAAAAACTTTTTTAACTTATAATGGATAATTATTCTGAGAGGAGGTCTCAACCCTCTTAAAGTCCCATCCCTTTTTCTATTGTTTGGACCTTTGTTCATAGCATGCAAATTCATCAGTTGAAAGACAATATAAAAAAATGCGGAAGAGCAGTGTGCATCTAAACCACCTTACAATATATCAGCAGCGTACCTAGCAGCATGGAAATACATGGGTATGCTCCCCCAAATTTTTTGCCTGTTTATTATGTATTCGGTCTGACAAGACTATCGAGGTTGAGCAGCCCTCCCCACCCCCCACATACACCTGTACTCAATCAGTGTCCACCATCAAATGGATATAGGAGGAGTCCCCTGGAGTGCATTTGCACATTTTTCCCAGCAAGGAGTGTTGTCTCCAAGGGTTAGAAGGGCTGGATTCATCTCTTTTTCATGGATAGTGTAGGACCCACTGATAATGGGGTACTTTGACGCAGTAGTGGGCTTGAGCACGATATGGCCATATGGTGGGACCAAACCCCCATTTTTATTTATGGACTCTCTTCAGATTTGGTAGTAATTTCTTTTGCATTTGCGCGCTATTCTTTTTTAATATACATGTCTTTTGGTTCATAGCTGCAGCAGCTTTGGAAATACATGGGTATGCTCCCCCAAATTTTTTGCCTGTTTAGTACCTAGCAGCATACCTGCCACCTGGGGGGGTGATCATTTTTTTTTAACACCCCCTATCACCACCACCAAAAAAATAATCTGAAGCAATAAAGCAGCGCAAACAGCGCTGTGCTAAATTATGGGTGTGTCCAAATTGTGCTACCAGTGGGAGGGGCTTAAAGAGGCATGGTGAAAAAAAATTGAACCCACTCCCTTTATACACAGTACAAATACAGTAGAGTATATCACTATTCTTTTACCCACAACATTTGCAAGAAAGAATCTAACAGACATCTACAAACCTCAGCACAATCAATGAAAGAAAAAAAAAAGAAAAAGAAAAGGTCCATTACATATGCTTTTTTGCACACAACCTACTCTAAAGAAGAATGTCAGAAATTATGCAGTGGTCTGAGTTTGTCATATACAGCCCAGTATATTGTGTGCAGTAATCCCAGTACAAATCCCCCTCCCAAGCCCACCCCCCCCCCCCCGTACAGATCTCCCCTCCCTAGCATCCCTTAAACCTTGCTCCAAGCCCAAACTAGTACAGATGTTCCCAGCAGAAACCTTCTACAGACTCCCAACCAGAACAGGCCCCCAGTACAGACCAATTCTCCCCCTTCACACACAAAGCACACCAGCACATCATAATGGTCCTCCCAATAAACACACCCACCAGACCAGATGCAGCAGCAGTTCAGAGTGGGGCAAAGTATTCTTCTATGCTGTCATATCATGGGAGCAGAGAAGAAGTCTTCCTGTGGTTCTAAACTGCCACTTTCAGGGGAGCAGCAATTGCCAACTCTCTGGGGTGGTGTGGCTGCTCGAAATCTTTTCTTGTGCTGCAACCAGGCAGCCACAGCACTCCCAGAGAGTTCACACCTGGTATGGACCACATCTCCTGACTCCCTAAGTATGATGACCCATATATAAAATAAAACAACTAGTTAGCAGTCAGCTATTATGCCTGAATAAGATGGTAATAGTGCTGGACACTTTTACACTGCTGTATCATGTGCAGTATCAAGTAACATATATATTTTTTTAATCAGTTAATGACAATACTAACAGGTAAATTAAACTATTTAGTATGACTTAGGGCTTGTTCACACTTGACTAAATTTCTAACACTTAACAAACACTCCTATAGCGTAAGTATGGGCATTAAACTCGCTTTAATGAGCTTTAGTATGGGCGTTAGACAGTCGTTTTACAAGCGTTAATGATGAGTTAAAAAAATTTTCTCAAACGCCCTATGTTTGAGGAGCGTTAAGGCGCGTTAAAACTGATCCACAAATGCCTATTAAATTACAGTTAATAGGCTAACCTTAACACCCGCAGCTGTTCTTCAACTGCCTGCCAGAGCATTTGCGAAGCATTACCATGGATTTGAATGGGAGTTGAAATGCTTCAAATGCCTCCTGACTCGACATAAGGCTTCAATTTTGAAGCCATGTGAAGCTAACACTTTATGTTTCGATAGTGTGAACAGCACTATCTTGTGCACAGGCATTTGAGGGGCAATTTTAACGCCTCTGAAATGCCTGCTTTTAATGCCAGTGTGAAATTAGCCTTACGGTATAAGAAAATCATATAAAGTTTAAAGAGTAACTCCACTTTTGTTGAGAAAAAAACTTTCCCCTCTGGATGATCTCTGTACATTGCAGGGATAACAAAACTTTGTTGCAGATTCCTACCTTTTGTTATTCTGAAGAAGTCATTGTTTGTTCCTCTGTGCCGAGTGGGTCAAATGGGAGTGGTTTCATAATTATCTGTCAGCTGTGGCAGCTGCGGGGCTCTAATGAGGAAAGCTGCTGGACCTGCATCCCTTTAGACCTGTTCCTATTGGGAGTAACTTGGGAGTGACATTTGTGTTGCAGGGGATGCGTGAAATCTGACTTGTATCTTAAGCAGACTTCTGGGAAAATTAGTGAGCCAATCACACAAGCAGGAAATGATGTTTTTGGGGTGTGGTCAGTAAACATTCTGTGTACAGAACAGCTCCAGGTATATTGCATTGCATTGTCAGAAAATTACAATGGCTGCAGATTGAAGAGGAAAGGTAATTTTTAAAAACAGGCAATTACAATATGACTTGTATACGCTATATTATTTTATATTTATTTGCTGATTTTTTTTCCCACGAAAGTGGAATTACCCTTTAATAACTACTTATAAAGCATTCACAACACAGTAAGTTATCCAGTAGCTGTCTAAACACACCTGGGCCCACACTTGGGCCACTTGGCCTGCAAAAACAGCATGTTCTTTTTTTTCCCTAACAAAAATAAAATTATATGACAAAGATTTGATTGTTTAAATTTAAAGAAAGTCAGCTGGTGCATTCTGATAAAACTCCTTATCTTTGTCAACAAGAGAGTAATATCTGGTTTGATAATCAGAAAATAAGAGTTCCATTTGGTTTTTGTGGAAAATCTTTATTTTATTGATACAGAGCCAAAGAAAGGTCATTTGATCAGCATACATTTTGTGGCAGCAGAGAAAGGCTCTCCTACCTTTAATTCAGTAGCTATGATTGCTTGAAAACTGCAATTACAGCCTTATTAGCCCTACTCGCCATGTTTGCTTAAAAAGAGCAAACATGGATTTACAGGGAAAAAATCAAAATAAAATAAATAATTAAAATAATAATAAATGAAAAAGATTAAATTACACTAATATGTAATCGATAATTGATATGATTTTGCTCTATGATAAGAAACTTTGAAATATTTGATACCTACATCCCAAATTATACAGATCTTTGTATTACCAAACACCCCTGTAGGGGATTGGTAGATGTGGGCTATGGGGGGACTTTTTTGGTATCATACTCCCATAGCCCACATCTACCAATCCCCTACAGGGATGTTTGGTAATACAAAAAACGAATATGTAATCTGTGTAATCTAATTGTGTTAAAAAATGAAAGCATGCAAAAATAGAAGTGGAGATGGCTGGATCTGGACCAATATTTGGCCCATAGCAATATCAAAGGTCAGGTTTCTGTCTTTTCTATCTGATTACTGGTATACTCACCAATAAAGTCCATCACTGCTTGCTGGGTGCTCTGGTGAAGATGTAGTGTTTGTGTTTGGACTCTTCATCTCTTTTAAAGGGTTACACCTTCTCCAGCATGCAGATATTTATTATTTCGATGACAATCTCATTCTTGGCCATCTGTCATGCAAAATAATGGGGACTGAGTTAGGCAATAAATGGGGTGTTAGACAAAACTGGCGTCCATATTGATCTGTAGACTAGCTCTAAGGATTGCAGCCACAAAAAATTCCACTGATTTCTGTTAGCCAGTTGTTGGGGATAAGGTGGGAATAGCGAAGAAGGAAAATGGTGCAGGAGCATCACTAGAAAGGTAAGTGGGTGCTCTGCTTCTATGAGGAAAAGGAAAAGGGTGCATGAGCGGCATGGTAAAATTTATGGCTGCTCTGAATTGTAAGGTCCAACTCTTAAGAAGAAGGGTATGAGGAGCAGAAGACCCAGGAACTTTACTCTAGATTATATGTGAGTGTATACAGAGCCCTTGGCAAAATTAAAAATAATAGGCTGGTACATGCCCTTTAGTGATAGGTGAAGAAAAAGGGCACATTAATTATCAGGCCCGACAAAACTGGTTGCTCGAGAAGGAAGAGAAAGAAAAGAATGTATTAGCTGTAGTGATCGACTGATATCGTTTTTTTAATGCCGATACCGATATTTTGGTCATCGCATATCGGTATCGGTTGATAATGGCCGATATTTTCATACATTTTTTTTTTTTTTTTTTACAGATACTCTTGTGGAGGGATCTGGAAGTCTAAAAGACCCCAAACCCCTCCTCTGCACTTAAAAGCATTCAAAACGCCATGTTATGTTATGAATGCTGTAATTGTTTTGAATTGGGCGCTGAGTAACCGGAAGTGATGTCATGGCATCACTTCCAGGTTTTTACACGAAGACCCGATCAGAGCTGAATGCGGCTTTGATCGGGTCTTCTCTTCGGTGGCCTTGCAGGCTGGTTGCCCGGGTCTCCCGTCCCACAAACAAGACCTACAGGAGGGACCCAAGGAGGCATAGTATTGTTAAGGCCTATATTACACCATCTGCTGGTGAGTGTGCATTTTGGCAGATGGTGGATTCACGCACAACTGGGTGAAGCACTGCCTGAATAAGATTTACTTTCTGGCACAGAATGAAATAATGGAAACTTTAATATCTCATTTAACCTCCCTGGCGGTATGATTATGTCAGGAATTACATACCAAAAGCGGTACAATTCTTTTCATGGAAATTTGGCATTATGTATTATAGGCCTACAATTCTTAGTAATTACTGACTTAAACCTGACCAAAACAAGAGTCTAGTAGACATCCCAGATGTGATAAATTTGAAACACAAACACGTGAATTATAATCGAATCAATAATATTATTTTATTATTTAATATATAATATATATAATAAAATTATATTATTGATTAGATTATAATTCATGCATTATATATTATATATAGATATATGTGTGTGTGTGTATATATATATATATATATATATATATATATATATATATATATATATACATATATATATATATATATATATATATATATATATATATATGCATATATATATATATATATATATATATATACCGGTGTGTGTGTGTATATATATATATATATATATATATATATATATATATGCGCATATATATATATATATATATATATATATATATATATATATATATATGCATATATATATATATATATATATATATATGCATATATATATATATATATATATATATATATATATATATATATGCATATATATGCATATATATATATATATATATAATATAAAATGTGTTTTGTGCAACGTTTTTTTTTTTTTTTTGAATTTCCCTCCCTAGTTCCGCTCCCATGCAGCATTGCTGCTGCAGGGAACGGAACTAGGAAGTGATCAGAGCGACGGAGACCGACGGAGGAGCGGCGGGACTCTCGGCTGGCGGTCACAGCAATGAGAGATCATCGCTGGATCGCCAGGATAAGGTAAGAGAACACCGCTGCGCTCTCTGCAATCCACCCCGAGCGTGACTCGGGGTTACCGCTCCTGATATGAAAAACCAACCCCGAGTCACGCTCGGGATTACCGCTAAGGAGGTTAAATGTTATTTTGTAATACACAAGTTTGCACATGAGATTTGATATATCGGTTTGTAATAGCGTTGGGGACACATTGTTCACAACATAGTTGATTGGGCTTTGGTTGCACATCCTCATAGTGGTATAGTAAATGCATATATAGATTGTTGTTTGTATGTTAGGTTAGTGCAGCTACTCACAAATTTTTTTATTGGAACACAAAATGCCCTTGCAGTGGGATCCCTACACAGTGCAAAGGTTAAATGCCCCATCATTCTAGGGGGTAGAACAAGAGGCTGTATTACCTATGCTATTCCCTTTTCTAGAAAAGTTGTCCTCTTCTGCCCAAAGCTCTTGGTGTTTTCTCTGCATCATCACATACAATGCAAGGCTATTAACCCTGCATTGTACAATTACAAGGATAGCCATGACACTCTATGCTTGAAGCAAATGCCCAAGTGCTCACCCACACAGAAATCCATCTAAATCCAAAATTGGTTTAGAGGCACTCACGGGTCTTGCAGAGGAAGAAGATCAAAAACAGGAGTGTTTATATGGTCAATGTTTCAATGAAGCTCAAATCATCTTTCTCAAGACACCCTGCATTGTATGTGGAAAGGGTGAACATGTGACCATGGTTGTAAGTGGCTCAGAGAGGAGACTGCAACAACCACGTCCCACAGATCAAGGGGGCCTACTGGAGCATGGGATGAGGTAAGTATTTCTCCTTATTCCTGCTCTCCTAGACCCCTACATATAATTAGAATTTAACCCTTGCAGTAGCAGAGTACCCCAATGCAAGGGTATTTTTTCTCTCAAGCCAGGAGTTCAGCTTTAAACTTTTAGGAAAATGTAGTGTGATGCAGTGTGGTATTCTGAAACAAAAAAGCTCACAAATTATACCATTAAACACTTTTGCCACTGATCAGTTTGTATGAAGTTGAGGGCTTTAGCTTTTTTTTTTTTTTTTCGCAACAGTAAACTTTCCTACAGCTTTTAGATCTGTTGTGACTGCAACTTCCACAGTTATATTCAGATTCATTAAAAAAAAAAAATCAGGTGTCACATCCAAAACTACCTACAAATAATTGTAACTAATCTGATTGGGGTGCTGCTACTGTATTTAAGCTAAGCAATAATGTAAAAGTAAAAAAACTATTAGACACAAAATATGCAATTCCAGAGCATAGTGTTGCTGACACTGTTCGCAAGAATCACGCTGCTCTGTAACACCACATACATCTTACAGACATCTCCCAAGCATGTCATTTTAAAGGATTGGTTTTTCCAATGTCACCCTCGAAAGTTGCAGTAGAAGGAAGACCCTCTCTTCGCTGTATGTTATTTTGAAAAAAGTTTTTGGATTGATACTCCCAGCTCCCTCAGCCATTTGTTTGACCACCCCTTGCCTTTTAGCCTTGAAAATGTCCAGAATTATTTGCCAAGGTATGCCACCCATTGACTTCAGTTTTGCAGTTTTCAGACATTACAATGGACTCAACCAATGCCCTGCCAACCATATCCAGACATATTTGCTCATCCCTACTCCTGCATTTCTCTTTCTCAGAATTCCCTAATATCAAATGCTCATGATCTCTAACCTTGGTTTGTCCCTAAAGAGAAGAGTATCCTGCAGCAAGTGGGAATAACTCATCCCCTGGAGCTGAAATTAGTTCTACATGTAATGCTTCAAAGCTTTTGGACAGTGTAATGTTTCTTGCAAAATTATTTGCATACACTAGTGTAAATTAAAGACAATGGAGAAGCTGTAGTTGCATTTAGGTTAAACACCAGGACAGAGATTTATGTCATGCAAATTGCAACTGGCAATTCTTTGACTTTTCCTGTGAAAATTGATTCGAGCATTAAAACAGCATAAATGTGATATAGTGCTGCTAACATTATTCCTTTTGGATGTATAAGATTGAAAGTGACAGAAGGCTAAGAAATGTTGCTATTATTAGCAATGAGCATATAAGATCTACTCTGCCATTGATTTGGATAAATTAACAATCTGATTTTCCAGACTCTGCTCTAGCTGCTTTCTCAGGCTCTGTAAGTCAAATGAGCAGGATTTCACTAAAGCTGGACTAAGGATGATGCTCTAAAGCAGCCTTTCTGAACCTTTTTGACACAGAGGAACCACTAAAATAACTTTCTGGTCTCAGGGAATCCCTACTTATGATGACTACATCTGCAGCTCATGGTAGATTAGTATCAGAGGTGGACTGGGCCGCTTGGCAGGATGACAAATGCCCCCTGGGTCACTCCAATACCCCATAAAAAGGCTGCACCACTTCCGCTGCAGACATGCCTAAAGGCTTCTTGTAATGAAGAGTAAAAATTCCCCACCAGTGTCCTACTGAGTGTGGGATGAGGACGAGGACAGAGTACATGTTGACCATGATAGTGTACAATCTGTCCAAGTAGAGGCTGGCTCTGTGCCCCACTGGAGCCTCTTCTCTCCCGGCCAACCCCTACCTAGCTGCCCTGGCTTCCCCTATAACCCAGAATCTGGAGTAGGGGCAGCAGGTGCTGTCCAGCCCAACCAGCCAGGGAGCAAAGAGTACCTAAAGTGGAGCTTCACCCTGGGTTGGGGGAGGAGGCATGGAAGAGGGAGAGTGGGAGGGGGGCTGAGTTGCTGCACCATGGGCATCTGGATTGTACTTGCTCCCTGGGCCAAAGGTTGCCAGTCAGCCCCTGATTATTGTGCTAGTCGCTGGTAAGAATACTCCTTACATTTGAGGTCATTGGGAAGAATACCCTTTTACAGATAACTAAAAAGATCTTTCTTGCCAGAGATGACTTATCTAAGGAGCAGAAATTGCTCATTGCCCAGAGAACCCCAAGCAACTGCTCAAGGAAACCTAGAGTTTCGTGGAACCCCGTTTGAGAAAGGCTGTTTTACAGGAATTACACCTGATGAATAATGACATTTATATATCCTGTTTAATTAACAAGGTTTGCAGATAAATGATATACAAACTGTTCCAGATTGGCCAAAAATGCTTTGGTTTGAAATAGCTAATGTAATGGCTACCAACATAAGCTCCACTTTCTTCTGCATGAGCAGCATATAGTGTTCCACTCAGGCTACAGGTTTAGAAGCAATAGTGCCACAAGACTGGGATCATTTAACTTGGAGGCAAACCCAACCATACAGCCCTGCCAGGATAGGATCAGACTTCTATAAGTGAAAGAAAGCTTACTGTGCAAAGTGGGGCATGGTGACATATTGTGAAAGGTGTGTGTTCCTAAAGGACATTATTGTCACACAATGTCTCACGTCTTTCAGCATCAGCTTCCTTTGCACCGCTTGACATTTGGCCACATGATGCAAAGCTGCAAGTTGCTGCTGGAATCAGGTGGCTAAAAAATGCCCAGAGTTTGTTGCTGACTGTGGGTCCCAAAATGTTCAATATTTGAATGGTGAAGTAACTCTTCTCCAGCTCACAAGCCCAACATATCTTATTAGTACTGGTCTGAGTGGCAAATTCCCCACTGTCCCCCAGGTCAGTCCTCCCCTGCACCAGAGGGAAACCCTTTTCAGCTCACTCGTGTTAAGATGTCAGACTTTGACCTATCAGAACAAAAAAATGTGCCAATTATACAGTGTATTACTAATGGTCAACTAAGACACCCCACCTAACTGTCCCCAGTTTTTTCAGGCACTCCGAATTTCGGAAAAGTGCAAGCTTATTTAACCTCTTGCTGTCTGCCAACAGTACATTTACTGCTGGTTTGGCTGTATACCTGCTGATGAACTGTGGCTAATCATAGCACAGAGATCTGGCTAGACTGTTTACTGCTATCAGGTACCATTCAGAACTGAAAGCAAGGAGAGACCCAGCCAGATGATCTGTGAGTAAAAGCAGCACGCATACAATTGCATACACTTGTTAGGCACACAATTAACAACTTGATTGCCCTCCTGATCATGCATGTCACCCAGCCAGTGTCATTAGTACAGTGTACAGTATTATCACTGATCACTGTATTAGTGTCACTAGCGAAGTCAGTGTCAGTTAGTCAGTTGGTGTCCCTCCCAGTCAGTGTCAATTAGTGCCAGATTGTCCACCACACTCTCACAGTCGTGCTATAAGTTGCTGATCACCGCAATTACTAGTATAGTGTCTGTATAGATCAGTATCTTGATCCCGATCAGAACTTTACTAGTGTCCCCAATAGTATAGTGTCCCTAAAACACAGTTTGGTTTTTACCAAAGACATGTAGCAGAATACATTTTGACCTACATTTTTGAAGAAATTTGATTATATTGAATACGTATTATAACAGAAAGTAGAAAATATTTGTGTTTTTTTCATTTTTTGGTATTTTTTTGTTTATATAATAACATATAAAAAAAACTGTGGTGATCAAATACTACCCAAAGAAAGCTCTATTTGTGTTAATGATATAAATTTATTTTGGGTACAGTTTTGCATGACAGCACAATTGCCAGTTAAAGTGCTGAATAGCAAAAAAATGCCCTGGTCATAAAGGGAGTAAAACCTTCCAGAGGTCAAGTGGTTAAACCCATCATAGATTTGTTTTGGAAGGGGTCTAGGCAGGGCCTGCCCTACCATGGGTCCCACTGGGTCCATTGGACCAAGGCGGCACTTAGAGAGGGGCAGAAAATTGACTCCCAAGATTTCTCTTCCAGCAGTTTTGTGTGTCATCGGTTTTGCGGGTGTCATTTCCCCATCTCATACTGCTGCCCGTAGTGCAAACTGATGAGTTTCAGTGTCTCCTCTAGGGAATGCCCTTGCGTGATCATGGTGTGCACAATGAAATCAGATATCAGCGCACTCCATCTGATGCAGGCCAGGCTGGATCTTCTAGGGTGGTGATCGCGGCAGACACAGGAGTGATAGAAGGACTGAGGACAGACAGTGGGTGTTTGGTGCACCGGTCCTGTGGTGAGTTATGGAAGAAGATAAAAATGTTTATAATATTTTCAAAATGTTATATTTATATAAAATAATGGCTGTGGGGGCCTTTTGGTGGGCCTTATTTGTTTTGAATTTCATTCTTGGAGCCAGGCAGCACAATGCCTAGGGCACAATGCCTACTATTTAAAAAACCATCCCAGGACCCTAAACAACCCGACCAAAAAACGCGAATCATTTTAAGATACACCAACGAAAATAAAAAAATCAAAGCAATTTTGGAAAAACATTGGGCAATTTTGAAAGAGGACCCAACAGTGAAAGACTTCCTCACGGACCACCCGCCAATCACGTACAGAAAGGCAGGATCAGTCAAACAAGGACTAGTTCATAGCGATTTTAAAGAAGGTTCACGCAAAGACCCATGCAAGACAAAAGGCACATACCCATGTGGGTCATGTGACCAATGCAAAGTCATAAGAAAATGCACTAAAACCACTCTACCGAATGGAGAAACTTTTGAACCCAAACACTTCACCAATTGTCGGACTAAAGGCGTGGTGTATATGATGAGATGCGAATGTAATGCATTCTACATAGGGAAAACAAGACAGGAATTCGGAAAGAGGATCAACAAACACGTAAATTCAATGGAAATGTGCAATTTTCATCTACCACTGGGTCGACACGTGGCCTACAAACACGCCCATAAGATGCCAAAAATATCGTTTATGGCCCTAGAATGGATCCACATCCCGAGGAGGGGGGGTGATTGGAACAAAACCCTGCTTCAATTAGAGATGAGATGGATAAAACGTCTCAACGCAACCACCTTTCCAGGCCTAAATGAAGCAGAAAGCTATGCCCCCTTTTTAGAAGGTTTCTCATCAGGGAAAACTGATTAGAATAAGAAACCTTCATCAAAAAATGGAAAATCACAAAACTGTGAGAAAGTCCATTCACAAAAACTCTTGTTCAATAAAACATCACCCACACAAATTTCGCTACCAAAGGATAAAATACAATGAAGCAATCATTGACACACCCCACACTTATAATCATTCTCCATTCACATCATCCAATCCATTCACAAAAAAACTCGTCCAAAGATATATATATATATATATATACATACATCTTATATCTTTTATCAAAAACACGATTTGGAGATGCGAAATTCCCCCCCCTTCTTAGATTCCATAAGCTTTGAGAAGACCGATCTGACAGACTTTCCCCACTCTTTTCCAATGGGGATATAACCGGAAAATTCCCCCTCCTTTCCCTTTAACCTGACTATCTATTACACTGCTATTAAAACTGCTATTAATTACATGGAATGTTCTCCCCTGTTTTTTCCTTTTATATACCTCTTGTTTGCAAATTATAATGCACTTATGCCATGTACTGAATCCTTGTTGAAAAAATCTCCACATACTTTTAGCACACCCGGCACGGTAAGCCCCTGGGGGGATCTCTCAATGTTTTCCTTCCCAGGGGCTTTTTACAGGCACAACGTAACAGCCAGCGACATCGGCGCCTCAGACTCTGCCAGTCTGTGACCTGTGTCCTCTCCGTGTCGGCGGCCGCGCCAGTGAGCAACAGCGGTGGAAACTGGAAGCGCACTCGTCCATATGACGCAGGCGCACCAGAGACACACACCAGCTGTGTGTGATCTGGTTTCAGACGTGCAGCGCTCACAGCGCATGCGCGAGTCTGATAAAAGGCCGGGGAACCTCTGCCTCTCTCATTCCACAACTGAATGGGGATGAGAGAGGACTAAGAGCGGCGCACAAGAAAAATTGTACGTTTTGAAACACCACCCTTACCACTTACTCCACCCTGAAAAGGAGATACATTATTGAAGGAGTCTTTTCTCCCTCTTTTTAAGTGTGACCCAGCTGGAAACCGCATGGGACAACATTTGTTGCAAAGTGATAATGAAGGTAAAAACAAACCCAAAATGTTATATACTGCATATACTGCATTATTGCATTACAGATAAAAATCTTCCTATACATGTACCTGTCTCATATAGAACTGTACCATTTAAAGGCACAAGGATATCCTTGCCCAGAACCGGTTTCATACGCACCGGAATCAAAACTAACCACCAGGGGAGATTCATATGATCTACCCCAGATATGAGACACGGCCCATGTAAGTTCAACAACACACCTGTAGAACCACTATCAACTTTGTAGCTGAATCTCATAAATATATATATATACATATAATTTTTCAGGAAACCGCATGGTTCTCGCTGTGCTAAAGAGGGAGCCATTTCAACACAAAAGGATTCAAAGAAAACAACATGTATGTACTACTTTTGAAAAATTCACCACTATTATTTAATTTTAAAAAAGTGGTGATACTTAAAAATATTTAATAAAAACCTGCATTTTATCAACAGAAATAGTGACAATCAACCTTGAAAAAGGCCCAATTAAAGGCCGAAACGCGTAGGATATAGGAGACACCTCTGTTCTGAACCACCCAAGCTTAACAGCAGGAACAGACAGAGATATACCCTCAAAAGTCACTATTTCTCACATGTCACTAACCCTCCTTCTATTACACAACTTCACAAGGGTCTATAACCCTTTCACGCAACTGTACTTCACTGTACATATGTTTTAAGAATTAAACATTTATTATTATTATTATTATTATTATTATTATCATTTAGTTACTATTAGCAATTTTTGCTTGTACTTTATCTTATACCCCATACCTGCCTTAAAAGTCCCACTTCTTATTGGCCTGAGGTACCAACAAACCGATACAATACTCAACCAGGGACGACGGCAAACCCGACTACACATAGGGTCATAGAGATCAAAAACCCCTTCTACATTATTACCCGGATGGAAAACACATCCAAAACCTCACGATCTCTATAACACCTCACCTCCCCTACTCACCTATGGTAGCCGATTAGCAGGACTACCATCACATTGCATTTTATTATACACAAGTGGAATCACATAATGATCTTCTCCAAACTGTATGCCCAAGGGCAGTAACAACAGAGAGGAATTTGATCAACGACACCCCACTGTGTAAAAAATCCAAAGACACCCAATTTCCCAAAGAATAATAATTGTCTTTGGATTAAAAAGGATAAAGACAAAATGGAGGAGGAAACAAACGGAAATCTAATTGGCAATGAGTGGGAGAGTCTTATGACCGGGATTCAAAAAGACTTTCAGGGCAATGAACAACAAAATTCTGACGTCACGGCACTTTTCAATACACTACGGAGACATCTCCAAAGAAAATCAGCCTTGTATTGGCATATCAAATCGTTTCAACGCTACATAAAGGAAAACATCAACCCAGTGGGACTTAGAATACAAATCTTTCCCACTATGGACAATATCACCCTACAAATGAAAAAAGACTGGGAGGCCATACTCAACGAATGTTCTAAAAATCTGATGATACTCCTACAAAACGAGTACGAAAGACAACTCTAGATGAAGAAATAAAAGAAACATATGATCTGTTGACCCCCCTCAAACCACTCCCCCTATATTCGGAACAAGAAAAAAAGTTAAAAACACATATTGAACAACACAGCCTGGACATCCTAAGGAAGAAAGAAAAAAAGTACTGGCGCGATAAGAATGCATTTGGCCAAAACAGAGCATACCGCTGGAACAACAACAAGAACCAGAGGAAAAATGCACCATCCGGACAGAGAAAGAACCCACAAAATTATATCTCCTCAGATTCATCGTCCTACACATCTGGAACAGAGGCAAACCCTCAGAGGAGAAGATTCCCACCCAAAAACAGAGAACAAAGGGAAAACCAATATGAAACAGAAAGATCCAATGAAGACCCACAAAACACGGATGAGGATAATGAAACCACAGAACAGAATGCACAAGAGACTGAGGAGACCAACCCACCAGCAAAACTCCATAAAATCTTCACAAGATCTCAACGGGAAAATCAGAGACTGCAACCTCTAAGCAAACAAGGACCTTTTTTAGGGAAGGCGCGGAAACAGACGAAAGAAAAATAACACACCAACAACCAAACACAGGAATGAACAAAGAAACCATCACGATAGTCAATCTCTCCTCACACACACTAACCAAGGAACAAATAGAAGTTCTTACATTAGGACTCTCCTTCTGTCCCAACAAACCAGCAGACAAGTTTGAGGCCATAAAAGATGTTAACCTTTTTGCAAGGAACCTATTACAAAAAATTATGTACAGCAAGAAACCCGAAACAGCAGAACCTCAAACAGCACTATCGGCGGCAGAATACAGGGCTATACGGGACCTAAACCTCCTCCTAGAAGAAGGGGGACTAGAATGTTGGACCGACAGCGATGAGGAAGAAACCACAACCTCCACTAATACCAGTAAAACAATAGTTGAAAATATCAACGCACAGTTTAAGAAAAAATCACATAAATTCCCGTCGATCAACCAGAACCCAGCCATAGCCCTGTTCGTCAGGGAAACTACGAAAGACCTTGAAAAAATGACCATGACAAGAAACAAACAAAACTTAACCAAAAGTCAAAGAAAAGCCCTAAGAGAGTTACAAGACAACGAAAATATAACCATTAAACCTGCGGATAAAGGAGGGAATGTTGTCGTGATGGACAACACCAAGTATAAAGACATGTGTGAAACAATTCTAAACAACCGGAAATGTTATAAACAAATCATGCCCATCATGATTGAACAATACAAAGAAGAATTTTACGCCAAAGTTGACAAAGCTGGAATTGAAGGAACTATCTCCCCCACACTTTGGAACTATATCCGATCAAGACACCCGAAGACACCAACTTTCTACTCACTCCCAAAGATTCACAAAAACCCGATCGACCCACCCGGGAGGCCAATAGTATCTGGGAATGGCAACATCACCGAAGCCATAAGCAAAGTGATTGACGCATATCTAAAACCACATGTCTCAAAACTGACCTCCTATACTAGAGACACCATGCATCTGTTACAAATAATGAACGACATGACCATCCCCAGTGATTCCTTTCTTATCACTGTGGATGTCGAGGCCTTGTATAACAATATACCGCACAATAAAGGACTGGAAACAATCAAGAATGCTCTCAACCAGCTAAGCCCGCAGGATGAAAAATTTAACACCTTTATAATTACTATGCTTGAATTCATCTTAAATCGGAATTTCTTTACGTTCGATGGTCGTTACTACCTTCAAACCTGCGGGGTGGCGATGGGCACAAGCTGTGCCCCCACCTACGCCAATTTATATCTAGGAGAGTGGGAAGAAGACTTTCTCATCAAAGAAGAAAATGCTTGGCTAACTGATAACATACTTCTATGGCAACGATACATAGACGATATTCTGATAGTGTGGACAGGACCAGAAAACCAAATCAAGGATCTAAAAAACGCATTAAACAACAACACATACAATATGTATTTCACCTTAAATTACAGTGACAAAAAAGTTCCATTCCTTGATACATGGATCTACAAGGAACACGATGGACGCATACAAACCGCACTCTATAGGAAGGAAACCGCAGGCAATTCAATTCTACATGCCACGAGCTTTCATCCACCCCCACTAAAAAAAGCCATACCTTACAGTCAATACTTAAGGATTAAAAGGAATTGCACCAAAAAAGAAATATACAAAAAAGAAGCTGATGCACTCACCACAAGACTGATGGAAAGGGGTTACACCAAAACCTCACTAAGGAAAGCCTACAACAAGGCCAACTCCAAGGAAAGACAAGAGTTACTATTTAAAAAACCATCCCAGGACCCTAAACAACCCGACCAAAAAACGCGAATCATTTTAAGATACACCAACGAAAATAAAAAAATCAAAGCAATTTTGGAAAAACATTGGGCAATTTTGAAAGAGGACCCAACAGTGAAAGACTTCCTCACGGACCACCCGCCAATCACGTACAGAAAGGCAGGATCAGTCAAACAAGGACTAGTTCATAGCGATTTTAAAGAAGGTTCACGCAAAGACCCATGCAAGACAAAAGGCACATACCCATGTGGGTCATGTGACCAATGCAAAGTCATAAGAAAATGCACTAAAACCACTCTACCGAATGGAGAAACTTTTGAACCCAAACACTTCACCAATTGTCGGACTAAAGGCGTGGTGTATATGATGAGATGCGAATGTAACGCATTCTACATAGGGAAAACAAGACAGGAATTCGGAAAGAGGATCAACAAACACGTAAATTCAATGGAAATGTGCAATTTTCATCTACCACTGGGTCGACACGTGGCCTACAAACACGCCCATAAGATGCCAAAAATATCGTTTATGGCCCTAGAACGGATCCACATCCCGAGGAGGGGGGGTGATTGGAACAAAACCCTGCTTCAATTAGAGATGAGATGGATAAAACGTCTCAACGCAACCACGTTTCCAGGCCTAAATGAAGCAGAAAGCTATGCCCCCTTTTTAGAAGGTTTCTCATCAGGGAAAACTGATTAGAATAAGAAACCTTCATCAAAAAATGGAAAATCACAAAACTGTGAGAAAGTCCATTCACAAAAACTCTTGTTCAATAAAACATCACCCACACAAATTTCGCTACCAAAGGATAAAATACAATGAAGCAATCATTGACACACCCCACACTTATAATCATTCTCCATTCACATCATCCAATCCATTCACAAAAAAACTCGTCCAAAGATATATATATATATATACATACATCTTATATCTTTTATCAAAAACACGATTTGGAGATGCGAAATTCCCCCCCCCTTCTTAGATTCCATAAGCTTTGAGAAGACCGATCTGACAGACTTTCCCCACTCTTTTCCAATGGGGATATAACCGGAAAATTCCCCCTCCTTTCCCTTTAACCTGACTATCTATTACACTGCTATTAAAACTGCTATTAATTACATGGAATGTTCTCCCCTGTTTTTTCCTTTTATATACCTCTTGTTTGCAAATTATAATGCACTTATGCCATGTACTGAATCCTTGTTGAAAAAATCTCCACATACTTTTAGCACACCCGGCACGGTAAGCCCCTGGGGGGATCTCTCAATGTTTTCCTTCCCAGGGGCTTTTTACAGGCACAACGTAACAGCCAGCGACATCGGCGCCTCAGACTCTGCCAGTCTGTGACCTGTGTCCTCTCCGTGTCGGCGGCCGCGCCAGTGAGCAACAGCGGTGGAAACTGGAAGCGCACTCGTCCATATGACGCAGGCGCACCAGAGACACACACCAGCTGTGTGTGATCTGGTTTCAGACGTGCAGCGCTCACAGCGCATGCGCGAGTCTGATAAAAGGCCGGGGAACCTCTGCCTCTCTCATTCCACAACTGAATGGGGATGAGAGAGGACTAAGAGCGGCGCACAAGAAAAATTGTAAGTTTTGAAACACCACCCTTACCACTTACTCCACCCTGAAAAGGAGATACATTATTGAAGGAGTCTTTTCTCCCTCTTTTTAAGTGTGACCCAGCTGGAAACCGCATGGGACAACATTTGTTGCAAAGTGATAATGAAGGTAAAAACAAACCCAAAATGTTATATACTGCATATACTGCATTATTGCATTACAGATAAAAATCTTCCTATACATGTACCTGTCTCATATAGAACTGTACCATTTAAAGGCACAAGGATATCCTTGCCCAGAACCGGTTTCATACGCACCGGAATCAAAACTAACCACCAGGGGAGATTCATATGATCTACCCCAGATATGAGACACGGCCCATGTAAGTTCAACAACACACCTGTAGAACCACTATCAACTTTGTAGCTGAATCTCATAAATATATATATATACATATAATTTTTCAGGAAACCGCATGGTTCTCGCTGTGCTAAAGAGGGAGCCATTTCAACACAAAAGGATTCAAAGAAAACAACATGTATGTACTACTTTTGAAAAATTCACCACTATTATTTAATTTTAAAAAAGTGGTGATACTTAAAAATATTTAATAAAAACCTGCATTTTATCAACAGAAATAGTGACAATCAACCTTGAAAAAGGCCCAATTAAAGGCCGAAACGCGTAGGATATAGGAGACACCTCTGTTCTGAACCACCCAAGCTTAACAGCAGGAACAGACAGAGATATACCCTCAAAAGTCACTATTTCTCACATGTCACTAACCCTCCTTCTATTACACAACTTCACAAGGGTCTATAACCCTTTCACGCAACTGTACTTCACTGTACATATGTTTTAAGAATTAAACATTTATTATTATTATTATTATTATTATTATTATCATTTAGTTACTATTAGCAATTTTTGCTTGTACTTTATCTTATACCCCATACCTGCCTTAAAAGTCCCACTTCTTATTGGCCTGAGGTACCAACAAACCGATACAATACTCAACCAGGGACGACGGCAAACCCGACTACACATAGGGTCATAGAGATCAAAAACCCCTTCTACAATGCCTAGGGCCAGCCCTGGGTCTAGAATTACTGTTACATTTTATTTTATTTATTCTGTAGGAATTGTGCAATGCTGGCTGCTAATACAGTATGAACAGGTGCTGATAGTACATCGCACCTATCTATTACTGAAGAAAGTAAAAGATTGCTTTTCTGTTGGAGGATAGAACCCTCTGCAAAGTCAAGCACATCAACCTATCAGATGTTTGCTTTAAGCAGTTTAATGCACTCAGACTACTGAAAGCTTCTTGTGTGATTGCCCGCTATGGGCTGAGTCAGACTGTCATTGCTCTTATTGCATGTGGTACATGGATAATATATTATATTATATGATTTTATTATATTTATATATAATTATATTTTATTATATTATATTATATACTCATTCAATTGCATCTCTATCTCATTATTATGTATCCTGTGTTGTGTTTTGCTTTTTTGTACTCCATTTGTATAAAAACAAATATTTTGTTTCCAGTACTAGAGTCTAAACACTGATTGTCTCCTTAGTCACATCTTTCTTGGAGTGTAATGACTATACTAATTAATTTCTCTCCAAACAGATTGGCCTCATTTAAATGGAGCAGAGGGTTAATTAGCACACCTGAGCTGCACTTCCTTATTCTGAGCACAGTTCCTGCCGTGCTGAACATCTGCAGGCATCTGTCGTGTTACCAAATATTGTAAAAGGTAACACCTTGTTAATTAAAGCTTGACTGTGAAAACGCTTCATCTGCATAATCCTCTCTTTATGTAACGCAGACAAGAAAGGGAAGGTGACATTATTCTGCCATCTCACATTGAAATGCATTTTGGGCAGAAAGGAACTAAATGTCTTTTATTGTCAGTGTGATTGCAAGGCTAACTATTATATGGTAATTGATGCTTAAAAAAATAAAAGATGTTGTTGATGTGACATGAGGTTCAAAGCGACAATGATAGATAAATACATGCAGATATACAAATTAATGCAGCTTTGTTTCAATGCTTTTTTGTTAACTGTGATTAACTTAGGAGAGGATCCATCAGTTGGTCTTAGAAGGTCCTTGTTCATGAATGGCATACCAGTTGGGTAGTATGTAGATTCTGAGCAATAATAATGAAACCTCAGTAAGTAATACTGTCCTTACCATAGCAGTCTTTCATGCTGATCATTTCCATAATGTGATTGTTAAAAGAGTACCAGGGAATATTTTCATTGTTTGGGTTTGAGAAGATACATATGCACAGTCGCCACTGTAGCCTCAGTCTGCGCAATTCCCCAGCCACAACTGCCAGGACTGGGCTTTGACTCTTCACGCAGCAGCTGTCACCTCTCCCAAGTCCCAAGTAAAGGGAGGATTGGCCATTAAGGAAGAGAGAAGATTATACTCCAGCCTGGCAGCACAGCAGTGGCATCACTGGGTTTGGTGTCACCTCCCCCCTGGGCTCGGCATGGAATGTACAATGTTAGCATGTCGGGGGTGATGGTGTTGATGGATGGAATGTATCACGTCAGTACGTATACCATGTCAGTATGTAGGGAGAGTGATGAATGACTTGTACCATGTTAGTATTTAGGAGGTGATGGATAGTATTTAGGAGGTGATGGATAGAATGTACCATATCAGTATATGGGGAGCTATGAATGAATTGTACCATGTCAATATGTAGGGGGGTGATGGATTCATTGTACCATGCCACTATGTAGGGGGTTGATGGATTTAATGTACCATGTCACAATGTCGGTGTGCAGTAGGGGAGGTTTGGAATGCCCCATGTCTCAGTGACGTCAGAGGGGGGTGGTGACCTGCAGTCTCTCTCTCTCTCTCTCTGATCTTCTCACTGATCTCCAGCACACAAGCAGCAGAAATCTTTGTCCCATCCTTTCCACAAAACTTTGACCCCGAGTCTCTACCTCCTGTCCCCGCTTCATGGGAGCCACCATCTTTCCAGCTCCTTCTTTAGGGATAAGTGGGGGTTGGACTCCGGAAACATGGCGGCTCATCTCAGCCAGGGATCCTGGCTTTCTTGGGGTCCAAAGCGGACACTAGAGAGGTGTCACCCCTCTGGCGGTTGTCACCCGGGTGCGGTGCTCACTCCCGACACCCCTATAGTGACACCACTACCTGGCAACTGTACAAGGATATCCTCATGCTCAATGAGTTATTAACAGGCATAAAAGAATGTTTATATGTGAGGATTACAGGAGACAAACAAGAGAGTGCTGACCAGAGGACACAGGCACTGCGATAGGGTTGCATTTGCATAGCCGTCGGAGGAGAACCCCGTCCACTGCCCAGTATACAGAGGAAACTGTGATTGAATGCAGGGCAGCCTTGGTGCTGTGAAAAACTACTGGGAGCCCCTGGGAACTGTGGTGGATGTAGTTTTCAAGAGACAGCCTCTATTATGTGGAGCACTGTATGGGACTATAAGTCCCAGGAGGATGGTGTGCTGCAGAAATTCCAGCGCGCTCAGTGACAAAGAGTAAAACAGACACAAGCTGTGTCACGGTCGTTGCCAACAGCAAAAGAGTCCTGCTCCAACACAGGGCTCTCGTTTATTTGTGGTCAGAAAACAGGGGTTTACAGTGGGTAGAGACTGCTATACAACATAACCAATCAGCCTCTGGTGTACAATAGCTCTATACAAAGTAACAACCAATCACACAAATGTATACATAAAGTTCAATAGAAGGGGGAGTGTATGTTCATGAATGAGCTGAGCAGCGTGCACGAGTCCGAGCCATTGGGTGCACGAGGAAACGAGCACTATAGCTAACAACGAGACCCACATGGAGTAAAATGGAACTAGGGCAAACTCATGAATGCCACACTGCTAATACATGCGCATGCACTCCCGTCATAACTTGTTAGAGTGAATCCTATATAATATAGTTCCTAAAAACGATATTTGATAGTGATTATGCTACTGTTCCAGTAAATGAGACTATATATGCAAAGGAAACACTAACTATGCTTACATTCTCCTGGTACTTATCCTGCATAACCTGTGTAAAAAAGATGTGTGCACTTACCAGTCCTATCACATGATGCCCTATGTCAGTGAGCTGCAGGGGAGAGGAGGGAGCGCTGACAAGGGCTAGGCCATAGGAACCTATGCGTGAGGTCACAGCTCCCAGAATACCCAGTCCTTGTCAAGCGCTCCTTCCTCTCCCCTGCAGCTACTACTCACTGACACAGGGGATCACGTGACCAGACCAGAGTGGACAAAAAATAGGTAGTTAGGCAGGACAGTTAGGCAGGAGGGTTGAGGGAACATTTTAAGCATAGTAAGTGTTAGGTTGTAATTCCACACTAAGTCTTTTCCAGAGTTACAGTCATTAGGAGGATCTTCAGCATCTGCCACTTCCAGGTGACCAAGATGCATCTCCCCAAAGGCTATTGTGTTTCCATGCACAGGCCACTTTGTCAATAGTGTATCCCTGCAGGTTTGAAGGGACGCAAACAGGTAATGTAGGGGTTTGTGAGGTAGCCACAGTGATGCTAAGGATTCTAGCAGCACCTGTAACTCTGGATAAGAGTGAAGATTCAGTGGAGATACTAATGGCAAGTATAATACATGTATCTTAAAAAAAAAAAAACATTGTTTTTGGGATACACACACATTTTTAAGCTCTTTTGCAGCTAATGCAGGTCTGTGTCCACCTATAATTACATGGCTGCAGGACACAATTCTTAAAAAGAACTCTAGATATAACAAATACAGTATATAGACATTTCCTACAATTGGAAGTAAATCCATTAATCTTGCACATTCTAAAATGCTTGCTATCTTCCAATAGTGATCCAGTCATTTCTTTCCTTGAAGTGCGCCATCTCTGTGTAATTTTCCAACCAAAATCTGGACTCCAATCACTGCAGAAGGCAACTATTTCCTCTAACTATTCCTGCTTTTTGTTGGATCAATCTGGACTCATGCACTTTCAGCAGAGGTTTTTAATACCTCTTTCCTTGCAGAAATTCCATCCTGACCTATTAAAGGGCATTTCATTTTGGAAAATGTTTAAGACAACAATGGTACAGTGATATCAGTGAAGTGAAGACATAGGTTACATGTTAATATTCCACCCTATGATTTGCTGATCTGAAGATGATTATGCAAACTTCTGGACATATTTTTAACTTTTAGCTTTAAAACTGTGGGTTTTAAAGGTGCTGGCTGATACTTTAAGGTTCTGGTCTCACCTATTCAAAGTTTATAGCCCTGTGTGAAGTTCCTCATTGGCTTTAGAAGTTTATGTTTTCTGATAATAGTCACATCCAATGAACAGTCCATGTTTGGTTAGCTCACTGTGGGTTTCAACACATAACACCTATTTTCTTGATTAATTGGATGAGATGAATTGGAAATCTTCCACAATCTTTCTGCCTGCTCTCCTCAGGTCTCCTGGCTGATGCTACTGCGATTTAAGTGTTTTCCTTTTAATCATACAAATGGTTATATGATAGCTTTATAATTGTTTGGATACAACATTTGGACTTCATGTATGGCTAGTTTATTTGTGTGATGCTTTACTGTATGCTCTTGAGCGCTTCACATTTTTTTTTCTCTTTGTGGATGTTATCATGTTACTGGTCTTATCATTATGGATGTTTCTTAGCAAATCTCTCTAAATGTTCACAAATTCCTCCTACAAAGTAAGTAACTTTTCAAGCAAGCGTTTTATCTTCTCACGACTGGAGACCAATTAACACATCATTAAGTGCATATTTCAGATAATTATATTTTCTCACTTTTGAAATGAGAAATTAGAGCAGGACTAGAATAGATGGGATGAGCCCCCTCCTGTAGTACAGGAGAGCTGAAGATGCTTCACCGCAGGCCTGAGAGGCTGTGAAGAAACCTGTGAGCTGAGGACAGATGATGATGATGTAAAATGTACATACCTGTCATTTCGTAGACTAGTATATGTCTACTCATTCACTCTGTGAATACGTAGCTGTCAACAGATCTGTCTTTGGGCAGTAGTCATTTTTTGCTGCTGAATGGGCAATGTTTCTGACATGGGGTTGGAGAGTGAGACTTGGTTTTGAGGCTCTGGACATGATTTCTTGGATCTGGTTGGTTCTAAATTTATCTTGACATTTAACCTGAAAATGCTGGCAAATTTTTAAATGAATTGCTATATTAGTTTCACTTACTGTATTAAATTCATGTTTTACCAGGGGAGCATTAGGGGCAGGGGGGCATTTGCTTTTGGAATGTACTGTTTTTTTTAATAAGGTGAAATACTTTGCATGCTATACCAGGTACTTTTACTATACGTACATGTGCTATGTGCTAAAGCTTGTCAGTATGCTATAGGTTCCCTTATTTTAGATCACTAGAGCTTTTTATGCACTATTTTATAATGAAACAATCAATCAGGGCAGTCAGTGTTCACAGGGAGGAACGTGTGAAATGAAATACATAGCTGATAACTTACTATTTAAGCATCATTTGTAGAAAAAGCCAAATCAGGGTTTTAGTTTGCTGAATAGAGAGCAGGAATACTGGTTTGACAGAAGAATTAGCATTCCAATCCCCCCTTTGGTGATGTTACATGATTGGCAGCTAATGAAAACCCTGGGTGAACAGAAGATGTAATGCTCTCCTATTTATTTTGCCCTCCCTGCCCCATGCCAAAAAGATACAAATAAAAAAAAACGTAGAAAAAAAAAATGAAAAATGCTTAATTTTCACAGAGGTTCCACCAATGACTCCTAGACAAGGATAAGGTCATGCTGCTTCTGGTGAGATCTCATACAATGCATAGTAATCCAAACCTTGTGAGAAGACGCTCTTGCCCTGTGCTGTTGTATCAACTTGAAATCTTTGGGCTGCTCAGTATTCACTATATGTTGTTGGAAAGAGGGTGATATCACCCCTGCACTAAGTAAAAGGGGAAGTATACGAAACGCTTTTCCTTTTTTTTTTTTTTTCACTTTTTTTAACTTTATACACTTTTTTTTCAACTCTTTCCCAGTTTTTTTTTTTCTGCCACTGAGTTTTATTAAATACAAAGATTTTTGTGGAATTTTGAGGGATGATTAACTTTCATGGTACCACCAAAGACATGACAACTGAAGTTTACTGACCACGTGATTCATCCACACAGTACACAGAGAGAAAAACTTCCTTTGACTATTTTTTTCTGTGTATATTTTTCTGGTATGTTATCTATATATTTTTTGATTCATTGCAGATTACTATATAAATATGAAGCGGCGCTAAATCCTAATAGTGTAATCGTGAATAATCATATGGTAAATAATGAGGCATTAAAACAATTAAACATGCAGTGACTAAAATATAAGCAGAAAATATAATTTAAAAAATGTAGAAAAAAATCAATCATATGAAAGTGATATAATGAAATAGGTGCAAAATCCAGTGTTAGGTGAATATAAAAAAGTCCTTTCAATGAAAAAGTCCTTTTCAATAATAAACAAGAGTGTCCATAAAGTGCCAAAAGGTGTATAAAGTAACGTTGATTGATGAAATCCAGCACCAAGTACCAACACTTAGCATACACTTCTTACCAGATAGCGTGGACCAAAAATTACAATGGTCATAAAAGCACAAAATAACCCAGCATCCAAGATAGGTAGTGGCTGCACAGCAGAAGCTCCAAATGGATCAGGAAAAAAAATGAACAAGCATAGTGAAGCCTGCTAACATTTAAGTCCTTTCATTTAAAATATGTAAGAAGTTCCTTCGATAAATTATAAAAAGGCACAAACGAGTCAAAAATCAGTGAACTGTCAGCTCATGAGAAAGGAACGCCATGTGTAACGGCTAAGCAGGCGTGATGTCTTCAGTATCAGCCAATCCCAGCGCGTTTCGTTATCAGTGACGTCTTCCCAGGGGCAAGCCAAACGTCAGATACCAGATTACTACTCTTTCAAATACTCATGAGGAAGCAGTAACCCTGCAAAACATGTTGAGAACTACTAGATAAGTTCACTTCAGAACTTGTTTCATAGTGGGGTGCTACTGAGTAATCTTTAAGCTAATATCCAGTTTTGAAAGAGTCACCTTTCCATGATTTTTTAGACTTGTTGCATTGTTGATTATGATTAACACTTTGTAGAATTTGTAATAAAATTTGAGCATTTTAAATTATATTCAGTTGTTACTAGTTTTATTAAATTATATGGAGTGAGATTAGTAATTGCGAGTAAATGGGGAGAACAATTTTTGTTCTGATTTGCTAAGTGAAATACAGATCAATTCCTGCTTCTCCAAATGAAAAAAAAATTATAGAAGCATTATAATATTTTTGGTGTAATGGTTAAAATAAATCTGGATGAAGCACCAAGAATTATTTGAAATGATTTGCTGAGGTGATTGTAGCTGTATTAGCGCACAGTACTGGTTGCCCTGTCCTAAAAATGTAACTGTGAAGAAAAAAAAGGATCGCCAGATTGTAGTCAACTGTATTGTTAAAATGATATGTATACTCATCCCATGAATCACCAAGACTTTGACTGGTAATTTCAGGTAGGGCTTTGAACAACTAATTCTAGGTCTCCATAATTAGCAGCAATTAGCTGTAGATAATCATATATGTTTGTTAAGCTTTTTGCCACCTTCAGTTGTCTCAGGCAGGTCATTTAATGGATGAATGCTTATCCTTGGCTGGGGCAAAGAAATAGGAAGACTTGACTTCCTGAATTCTGTTTTAGAGACTGTGTGGACTGGTTTTGTTTGTTTTCCTTTGCAAGTAGAAAAGAAGATTGCTAGTATATATTACTTCCAAAGCATTAGCTGGTGGCAAATGTAACACCTGTGTTGCTCCAGGCATTGGGGTTTTACTCATCAGCAGCAAGTTAGCGGTCAACCACCACTAAACGCCTATCCACTCTAGCAAAAAGTTGTCCTTCAAAGCACTTAACTGATCTCACTTGTCATGGATAGTAATCCGGTTAATGTAGCATTTTGACAATGGAGCAGAACAGGCTTTTTTCTCTGTGGCAATCAGTTATTGTTAGATCTGACAGTTTGGCTGGGATTTGTTTGTTATTTAAACATCATCAACACATCCTTAACGACTTTGGTTTCTCTCCTTATCAGTGACTAACAAGAAAGCAATGCTCACCTTGGCAAAAGCAGATGGAAGTGCAAGAAAATCAAGAATTTTTACAAAGTAGTAAATGAGTAAATAATAAATCACTGTCACTCTTAAAATTAACTTTGTTTAAGTATTATTATTTTTTGCATTCTTTATTTTGAATTTTAGGTTAACACGGAATTGTAAAGACATTTAATATCTGGAATATCAAATAATATAATTTATTCTATATAAAAGAGTTTCCCCTGGTTTTATAAAAGGCTTAGTGCCTTCCTTGGCAGAATGATTTTAGCTGCTTGTACCTTAAGCTGGCAATGGGTGTAAGATGGGGGTTAAATGTGTTTATTCCCTGAAAGATTTTAATACTACACATTATCGTGTCTCAGGACAGCCACATGTCATAAATTTAAAGAGACTTTAAACACTGTTTGTTTTTTTTTTTATCTATTCAAGTATGTAATGTTATTTTTTTAAAAAGTACCTTCTATTGCTCTCAGCATCCTCCAAATCTCCAATTTTTTTGTTGTTATTTCTGTGATCCAGCTACCTGTTAGATAGTGGCTATTAGAGCAGTACAAAACCCAGTAACCATGTACAAAGTACAGTTGCCTACAGCAACCAATCAGAATTGATTTCCTAGGTCCAACTATAGTAAATTACTAGTTTAATTTTTGTTCTAAGGTATTGCACTTTACTTTGCTTTGCTTTTTTTTTTTTAAAATACATCTGATTGTTCATAGATGCTATTAAAGTCATTCTAAAAGCAGAACACTTTTTTCCTGTGTTCCAGTGGTAGTATGGCCCCCTCACTCATCTTATACTTACATGAGTCCCCTCTCTGTCCAACGCTGTGCCTGCCTGCCTGCAGCAGGGTTGGTTTATCTCTCCTCATAGGACACAGAGGCAGCAGCAGGAGTCATTGGAGTCAAATCCTACTAGGAGACAGCAGAGGACTGGCCAACAGCGGCCGTTCATACGGGGTGCAGGGGTGCCCCCCCCATCCATGTTCCCAGTCCCTAATCTACATGCAGGGCACTGGATGCATGGGTATCAATGTTTTTTGTTTTTTTTCTAAAGCACATAAATTAGAATCTGAGGCTCTAATTGGCTTCAAAAAAGGGTGGGCTTGGGGGCAGAGCACTGTGTCCCAGGCCCACCCACTTGTGTGACAATAGTGAATTAATATTAGCTATTGTCTTCCTGATTTTCCTCCCAGCCAATCAGGAAGTGAGTCCTGAGACCCAATTGGCCAGGGAGTCTTAGGACTCCTGGCTGAACAAAAAGTGGGTCCTGAGACCTGATTGGTTGGAGAAGCAACGGCCCCAGAGCGAGGAGCAGCAGCCCTACTATCTGCATCCTATTGTAAGAAGCCTCTGATCGCCTCCTTCCCATTCATCTACCGTGGAGGGGGGTAGTGTTGGTTTGCACACCCCCCCTCAAATATTGAGCACCAGCGGCCACGGCTGGCCGAGCCATGTTGTGTGTATCTGAATGAACACAGCCTGGCTTGGGAGCGAGCCCGCATGTGTACCCCCATAGCAAACTAGAGCATCAACAGGGCACCCCGAGAAGAGGAGGTCCAGAAGATAAAACATCACAAGGATTTAGGTAAAAAGTCATTGTCTTTACCACTAGTGATTTTTGCTGTGGAATATGGCTTTAATGAACTCATTGAACTTGTGTACTTATATATTTACAAATTAGGCATAGAAACAACTTGGGGAATTAGCTAATTTTCTGGCACAGGAAGCTTAGCTAATTCCCCAACTAGAGTGGCTTGCAACACACACGCCACCCACACCATTTTTTATTTTACTCTGCAACTAATTAGCAAAGAGTTTGTGGCAGCTTTCGGTATAGAAAACTGTCGTAGGTCCCTGCCAGGTTAAACCTGATGTACAGGATGTGAGCTGCCTGCACAGCCCTTCTTCCTCCACCTGATCTCAGCTGAGTGGAGGGAGGGGGGCAGAGACAGCCAGAGGAATCCAGGGCATGCAGCTCTGGCTGTAGAGTCTGTTCGAGACACAGCATAGAATGCAGTGCAGATCAGTCCTAATTAGTGATGGGCTCCGGCTTGTTCGGATCCTAGTCCCAACCCACCTGAGCAATCCCACCTGGAAGCTATCACTGCACACCAGCAATCACAGGCAGTGAGGCATTTCCCGACCCACAGCTGTACATACACACGTTCTGACTAGGCTGCTAATGATTGGCGATGTACAGTAATGGTTTCCTGGTGGGTTGGGACTAGGATCTGAACACGCCTGAGTCCATCCCTAGTCCTAATATACAAAGGGGATTGAGCATGTGCTCTGTTTTGTAAGTTTACAAGCATTCTTTATGCTTTGGTAATTCTCCCCAGTGTTTTTTTAAATATAAATGCACATTGGGGGAATTTACTAAAACTGAAGCAGACAGAATCTAGAGCAGCTGTGCATAGTTCATAGTTCTATCGTCAGCTTGTTTAATTGAAGTGATACTAAAGTCTCGTTTTTTTTTTTTTTTTTATAAAAATAACAAACTTGTTCTACTCACCTGCTCTGTGCAGTGGTTTTGCACAGAGCAGCCAAGATCCTCCTCTTGTCGGATCTCCGTGCTCCTGGCCCCTCCTGTTGAGTGCACCCACATCAAGCAGCTTGCTATGGGGGCACCTGAGCTGAGCTGCAGCTCCCTGTGTTCATTCAGACACAGAGCCACTGCCCACCCTTGCCCCCTTTATCTCCTCATTGGCTCATTGACTTTGATTGACAGTAGCTGGAGCTAATGGCGCTGTGCTGCTGTCTCAGCCAATGAGAAGGGAAGTCCTGGACAGACTAGTCTCTTGTGCAACATTGCTTTTTTTCAATAAAAATAACAAACATGTTATACTTACCTGCTCTATGCAGTTGCTTTTTCCCAGAGCAGCCTGGATCCTCCTCTTCTCAGGTCCCTCTTTGGCTCTCCTGGCCCCTCTCTTCCTTTGAGTGCCCCACAGCAAGCAGCTGGCTATGGGGGCACCCAAGCCGAGGCACAGCTCTGTGTGTCCATTCAGACACGGAGCTGTGATTTGGCTCCACCCCCTCTCTCTCCTCATTGACTAACTGACTGATTGACAGCAGCGGGAGCCAATGGCACCACTACTGTGTCTTAGCCAATGAAGAGGGAAGTCCCGGATGGCTGAGACAGTCGTGGACATCGCTGGATTGAGATGGACTCAGGTAAGCATTAGGGGGGCTGAGGGGGGCTGCTGCACATGGAAGGCTTTTTATCTTAATGCATAGAATGCATTAAGATAAAAAAAAAACCTTCTGACTTTACAACCCATTTAAGGCCCTTTTGAGAACATTCAGAGTACAACTGCATGGGATATTGGCCTCCTTCTGACCTACATTTGATCTCAGGTGCATCAAACTACTTAAAGTAGAATTTTGGGCTAAACTTCATTTTGGATAGAGCAAGTCAGTGTTATAACCCCTATCAGATTATATTCCGCCATCTCTGCACAGAACCCCCAAAATATTTCCCTCTAACTTATGTATTTTGCACTACTCCATTACCTCAAGTGAAAAACCCAGGGACGTTTCAGCCATCTGTATGACAAAGGCCCTTGGAAGAGCCTTCAAGGCTAAGATTAACAAAAAAACAGATCTAAGGGAAAACATCTGTTTATAAAGCAATCGAGGGGGGAAGATTTTGAACACTTTTTTGTAGGCTACCTTAGCAAATATTATCACTCCAGCTGCAGCCTGAATTGTGCAAGAAAAGGTGTGGGTGAGACCTGATAATGAGTGCTTTAGTTTGGGGGCCCCGTGACAGATTGTTTGCTTTTGGGCTTCTAAGAGTATGTTCTTCACTGACATGAGTGCCTACCAAAATGCAGATAGGAAGTACGGTTAACCCTTCGAGAAGCTACACACCTTTCTGAAATTCAAGTACCGTTTTTAACAATACAGCATAATTTTACATCTCCCTGAACTAGAGGTCCTCTGAGACTTCTTTACAGAGGTGAGAGAAAAGCAAATGTGACACGACTAGGTGTCATACCTCAGCTAATTATAATATGCTTATGCTGTGGGGCATGGCGCTGTAACACAAGAAAATTACACAGTTTCATTCTGTTTTTTGCAACCTGCATACAAATTAGCACTTCAAAATCTAACTAATAATGGTAATATTTTGCTTGAAATACGCCCCTAATTACTTTTTCAGCAACTGCAGAAATTAAGCACTAATAATCACATTCAAACATAGTGGCACCGAGTTTCTGTTCTTGGGAGCATAATGTTTAATAATCATGGTGTACAGCCACTGTATGAAAATGTAGTGGTTGTATAAACATATCCTTACAAAATCCAGAGCTGCCATTATGACCAGTGATGTTGGAATGGCATACTTGTGTACCAGTCCTTTACATAGCTAAAAAGTCAGACACTCCAGATGGTCTTAATTTGTACTTTATTTTTTATAATTATTTAGGCCTGATATACGCTACAGCCAGGGTCGGGACATAGGGTGGGCAGGAGAGGCTTCCCTGGGCACAGCGGTTTACTGTATGGATGAGGGCACCAATGAACTCATTTTGATACAAGGCATTTTGACAAGTGGATGACTGCTGGGGTAACGTCCCCTAAGTTCAAACATAATGAAGGAGGGGGGCGCAGTTTGGCTTCTTTGCCCTGGGGGCTGGATGACCTTGTCCCGCCACTGGCTACAGCTGCTAAACTGAAGTTTAGGAGCAGTTGGGCGTTTTTTTCAGCAGCCCTTGAACTCTCCTCTATGTTATCTTATGTGTACATGTGCACTCAGTCGTTTATAGTAGTTTAGAAGCAGTTGAGGTTACATGCATTTTTTTGAAAGCAGAAAAATCGCATTCAGGACTGTAGTATAATGGCATTTCAAACGCCAAATGCTTGTAACCGCGGTAAACTGCGTTTATGCGCGTTTGCGTTTTAAGCGTTTTTAAAGGGTAAAACTATTCTGATACTATTTGAACATATAAAAATGTTAAAAAAACACAAATTTCACCACATACTGTTGCCTGCATCAATGGATGAGTCCAGTAGCAATGAACTCTGATCCTCTCACACAATTTTCTACGTCTTTTGAGCTTCAGCAAAAGCAACATCCAGAAGCATTTCCTCACACATGCTCATAATGGAATCCATAGTGAAACCACAAAAAATAAGGCAGCTATCTACAAGCTCATTGCTCTCTCTGCTACTGCTCTATCCTCTCACAGAATGGCTGAAATAGTTCATTTACTTGTTTTTCATGATTGTGGGCATTTAGGAGGTTCTCCTGAGGTTATCTTAACCACATCCATACCGGCGCATAGTAATATGACGCCGGCAGGATGGCTTTACCGTTCCGGGCGGCCGTCATATGACGTCCGCCCGCTCTAGCTGCTACTGCGCGCCCCCGGGGGCGCGCAGCGCGGCGATCGGGGGTGAGGCTCGTCCCTCGGACATAGCCCATCCCTGATCAAGGTAAACAGCCAATAGAAATTGGCTGTTTACCATGTGATCGGCTGTGTCAGTCACAGCCGATCACATGAGCGGCTCCTGCACGAGCCGCTCGTTCTCTCTGCAATGCGCGCCCCCAGGGGCGCGCAGAGCAGCGATCGGGGACGAGGCTCGTCCCTCGGACAGAGTCGATCCCCGATCTAGGTAAAGAGCCAATGAAATTGGCTCTTTACCACGTGACCGGCTGTGTCCAATCACAGCCGGTCACAAATGTCAACAGAGAACACGGTAACTAGCTGTCACCGTGTTCTCCTCCTCACACACTGATCCTGTGTGAGGAGGAGATTGTGGTAACAGCTAGTTACCAAGTACAGTGCACCCTAAACACACTGATTGCCCCCCCCCAATAAAGAGTACCTGTCACTAGCCCATCAAAGTACCCGAGTACCTGTCACCAGCTCATCAGGTACTCTGATGACAGGTACTCGGGTACTCTGATGGGCTGGTGACAGGTACTTGGGTACTCTGATGACAGGTACTCGGGTACTCTGATGACAGGTACTCGGGTACTCTGATGATGGGTACTCGGGTACTCTGATGACGGGTACTCGGGTACTCTGCTGACAGATACTCGGGTACTCTGATGACAGGTACGCAGGTACTCTGATGACAGGTACTCGGATACTCTGATGACAGGTACTCGGGTACTCTGATGACAGGTACTCGGGTACTCTGATGACAGGTACTCGGGTACTCTGATGACGGGTACTCAGGTACTCTGATGACGGGTACTCGGGTACTCTGATGACAGGTACTCGGGTACTCTGATGACAGGTACTCGGGTACTCTGATGACAGGTACTCGGGTACTCTGATGAAAGGTACTCGGGTACTCTGATGAAAGGTACTCGGGTACTCTGATGACGGGTACTCGGGTACTCTGATGACGGATACTCAGAGTACCTGAGTACCTGTCACCTACCCATCAGAGTACCCGAGTACCTTCCACCTGCTCATCAGAGTACCTGACGCCTGAAGTACCCGAGTACTTGCCGCCTGCTCATCAGTACCCATCACTACTCATCAGTACTCATCAGTACCTATCACGTATCAGTACTGATCATCAGTACCCATCAGTACAGTATCACCTATCAGTATCAGTACTACTCATCAGTACCTATCACCTGCCTGTCACCTGCCCATCAGAGTACCCGAGTACCTGTCACCTGCCTATCGGAGTACCCGAGTACCTGCCACCTGCTCATCAGTACCAGAGTACCTGTCACCTGCCCAACAAAGTACCCGAGTACCTGTCACCCTTCATACAGCCACCATGTCCAAGTCCAAAAAGGTTTATATACGTCCTCCGTTTAAACCTAAATACCGGTGTTATGGCAGCAGATAGCTGCCATAACCCTGGTATTTTTTTAAACGGTTGACGGTTGGCTTTCCGATAAGGGTGGTCCCAGCGGCGGATTCGCCGTGGGTTCACCCTTCCGGGATGGCGGAAGAGGTGACCCCCCCCTCCAGCCGCGTCCGGTCCTTTTCCCCGCTTACCGGACCCGCCGGCAGCGGGGAAAACGATCCGGTCCCGGATCCTCACAGACAGGATGTCGAGTGAGGGCAAGCTTGCCCTCACTTGACTCTATGGTCTTGGAGGACCGGAGCTACGGAAAATGTTGTTGCCTAGCAACCGGTTTAAATGTCCTTTTTTTTTTTTTTTCATTTTATATAATAATTTTTTTTTTTTTTCTATCTTTTAGTGTACTTGTGAGATCTGAGGACTTTTTGACCCCAGATCTCACAAAAAGAGGTCCTGTCGTGCCTTTTTCTATTACTAGTAATGTTTACATTTCTTGTAATAGAAATAAAAATGATCAATTTTTTTTTTTTTTGTTAAACGGTGTAAAAATAAAAAATAATAAATAAAATAAATAGTAAAAAAAAAAAAATTAAAGTGCCCTGTCCCCGTTAGCTCGCGCGCAGAAGCGACGCATATGGAAACCCCGCCCACATATGTAAACGGTGTTCAAACCACACATGTGAGGTATCGCCGCGATCGTTAGAGCAAGGGGAATAATTTGAGCCCTAGACCTCCTCTGTAACTCAAAGATGGCAACCTGTAGAAATTTTTAAATTGTTGCCTATGGGGATTTTTAAGTACCAAAGTTTGTCGCCATTCCGTGAGCGTGCGCAATTTTGAAACATGACATGTTGGGTATCTATTTACTCTGCGTAACATTATCTTTCACATTATGGAAAAAAATTGGGCTAACTTTACTGGTTTCTTATTTTTTAATTAAAAAAAGTGAATTTTTTCCAAAAAAATTGCGTTTGGAAGACTGCTGCGCAAATACGGTGTGATAAAAAATATTGCAATAATCTCCACTTTAATCTCTAGGGTCTCTGCTAAAAAAAATATATATAATGTTTGGGGGTTCTAAGCAGTTTTCTAGCAAAACAACTGATTTTAGCTTGTAAACACCAAATGTCAAAAATAGGCCTAGGCAAGTGGCTAGGATGCATGATGATGCGCCTTGGATGTTAGGCCCCTCTATATGGCTAGGCTGTGAAAAAGTCTCACACATGTGGTATTGCCATACTCAGGAGGAGTGGCAGAATGTATTTTGGGGTGTCATTTTTGCTGTGTACATGCTATGTGTTAGGAATATCCTATAAATTGACAACTTTGTGTAAAAAAAAAAAGTTTTTATTTTTTTCCCACATTTTCCAAAAACTTGTGGAAAAAAATGACATGTTCAAAGGACCCATAATGCCTCATAGAATATACGTTGGAGTGTTTGCTTTCCAAAATGGGGTCATTTTGTGGACTTTTCCATTGTATTGGTGCTCTAGGGCCTTGAAAAGTGTGATAGGTAGTAAGAAAGTTTTATGTGTATTTATGCTCCTAAAACGCCTTATGGTGCTACTTGGACGTGGAGTCTCTTTTTGTGGCCAGGCTGTGTAAAAGGCTCACACATGTGGTATCACCATACTCAGAAGGAGTAACAGAATGAATTTCGGGGTGTCATTTTTGCTGTGTACATGCTATGTGTTAGAAATAGCTTATAAATTGACAACGTTTTGGGAAAAAAAAGAAAAAAAATTTTGTTTTCTTCATTTTCCCAAGAATTGTGGGAAAAAATTATAACTTCAAAAAACTCACCATGCCTCTTACTAAATACCTTGGACTGTCTACTTTACAAAAATGGGTCATTTGGGGGGTATTTGTACTGTCCTGACATTTCAGGGCCTCAAGAAAGGAGATAGGCAGTCAGTACATCTGGTGTGATCAATTTTCAGTAATTGGTACCATCGCTTCTAGACTCAATAACTTTCACACAGACTAAATAATATACACTAATTTGGGTTAATTTTACCAGAGATATGTAGCAGTATAAATTTTGGCCCAAATGTATGAAGAAAAATTTATTTTTTGCAAAATTGTATAATAGAAACTAAAAAAAAGTGTTTTTTTTTCAAAATTTTTGCTCTTTTTATGCTTATATCACGAAGAAAAAAAAACCCAGTTGTGATCAAATACCACCAAAAGAAAGCTCTATTTGTGTGAAAAAAATGATAAAAATTTTGTTTGGTTACAGTGTAGCATGACTGAGCAATTGTCATTCAAAGTGTGAGAGTGCTGAAAGCTGAAAATTGGTCTGGGAAGGAAGGGGGTCTAACTGCTCTGTATGGAAGTGGTTAAAAAATGCTTCTTACCTCAAATGCTCATAACTGCTGCTAAACTTGGTATGTAAATGCTGCAAAACGAAAGTTTTTCACCATCAGTTTCAAGCTGTCAAGATTCCAGCGTTCAGAAGAGGTTTTCAACTGCCCTGTGTACATGAGCCCTTAAAAAGACTTGGAGAAAGGTAATTTATTAATAAATGAGGAAAAACAATATATACAAACTGTGGTATGGAGCACAAAGAATGGGTATCATACAATTTGACACAGAGAACCCCACTTGTAAAGCTGGCTGTATATCTTACTTTACAACCTGATTGTAAATATTACCACCAGTCCTACTGCATGCGCCGCTTGGACAGATGCAGTTGTGGCAGGCTCATAGCCCAGGGTTTCCAGGTATGGCAGAGCCTGTGACCTTCCCTAGGTGCCTGCACCTAAGTGGATAACCACCAGACCCAAACACTGTCACATGTGGAAGTGTCAAAATGTAATTTCTCTTTCTAAAATCTGACATTCGACATTAGGGCATAGACTGGCACCTGAGCCGAGTCACAGCTCCCTTTGTCCATTCAGACATTGAGCTGCAGCCCGGCCCCCTTTATATTCTCATTGGCTGACTGACTTTGACAGCAGCGGGTGACAATGCTGTCTCAGCCAATGAGGAGGGGAGTCCTGGACGGCTGAGACATTCCTACAACATCGCTGGAGCTAGATGGACCTTAGGTAACTGTTAGAGGGGCTGAGGGAGGCTGCTGCACACAGAAGGCTTTTTGTCTTAGTGCATAGAAGTATAGAATGCATTAACCACTTAAGCCCCGGAAGATTTTACCCCCATTCCGACCAGGGGGTATTTTGCGATTCGGCACTGCGTGACTTTAACGGAGAATTGCGCGGTCGTGCGACGCTGTACCTAAACGAATTTGGCGTCCTTTTTTTCCCACAAACAGAGCTTTCTTTTGGCGGTATTTGATCACCTGTGCGATTTTTTGATCACGCGCTATAAACAAAAAAAGAGCGTCCATTTTGCAAAAATAACAATATTTTTCCCTTTTTTTTATATGAAATTCCCCCCAAAAAAAATGTAAAAATCAAAATTTTTTAAAATTTTCGGCCAATTTGTTTTATGCTACCTATGTTTGGTAAAAAAAATCGCAAAAAGCGTATTTTGATTGGTTTGCGCAAAAGTTATTGCGTTTACTAACTAAGGGAAAGATTTTTGTCATTTTTGTTGTTTTTTTTTTTAACGCGTAATGGCGGCGATCTGCGATTTTTTTTTGCGGTACTGCGACATTGCGGCGGACAGATCGGACCCTTGACTGACATTTTTGACACTTTTGGGGTTACCAGTGACATTTCTACAGTAATCAGTGCTATACATATGCACTGTTACTGTAAAAATACACTGGTAGTGAAGGGGTTAACTTTATTTGAGAGGGAGGGGCTGTGTGTGTCCCTAGGGGTGTGATTCTAACTGTGATTGGCTGGGGCTTCAGCTGTATGCAGAGTGATCAACGGATCTACATAGTAGATCCAGATGATCAGCTCTCATACAGCGAGGAGAATGACAGGCAGCTTGTTTACACAAGCTGCCTGACTTTCTCCCTCTCCCCCGCCGATCGCAGAGTGGCCGGCGGACATCGGGTCCGCCGGTCACACGCGCGGGGGGGTCCGTGACCACTCGGGAGCGGGAGCGCGCCTCCGGGGGCGCGCGCTCGCTCCCTAGACCCTCACAAGCTAGTGACGTAGACCTACGTCACTTTGCCTGTGAGGGGCTGACCGCCGACGTAGATAGTCGTGCGGCGGTCGGCAAGTGGTTAAGATAAAAAAACATCTGCCTTTACAACTCCTTTACTTGAATAAGATGAAATTAGAAGATGATTGACTACCATGCACAGCTGGACCAGATTCTGCACTCTTCAGTTTTAGTAAATCGACCTAAGAGAATAACAGATACAACAGTGGCGGCTGGTGCTCGGTAATTCGAGGGGGTGGCAAATCAATTCCCCCCCGTCGGTTGGTCGGTCCGTCAGTCAGTCAGTCTCAGTCAGTCAGTTGGCAGGCGACACGTTCCTCCCCCCCCCCTCAATGGTCTGCCTCCTTACCTCCTCCTTCCTCCTGTCCGAGCCAGGGAGTGCTGGATGGCTGAGCCGCTGTCCTTCTCCTCCAGCTGTGTCTCTTCTGCCTCTTCCTGGCCACTGGCCAGTAGGATCGCTTCTCATTTTGGCCAATCAGGAAAGGGGTCTCACAACTCTCTTCCTGATTGGCTGGGAGGAGAGTCACTGGGACAATAGGGAATATTCATTCCCTCTAATCACGTGCTTCAAAAAAACAAACAAATTCCCATTATAATCCATGCGTCCGGTGCCCCGCATGTAGATTAGGGGGGTGGGATGCATGGATAGGGGGGGTGGCGCCCCTGCGCCCCCAATGGACGGGCAGCGCCTGTACCATATTGATAATACAAATCCAATAGCAGTCATCCAAGAAACATCCAGCAGGAAGACCATCAGCATTCCAATAAAAGAATTACGCTTGGCATACATATCAACATTACATAATAACAATATAACTGTAGATCATATAACTAACGAGAGCAACTGTAGAAAAAAGGAGATATCCAGATAAGACTATCTTGCTATTGAAAACCGCTACTATGTAGAACAGAAGGAATCTGGGGCATCATACATTTTTACAGCTATCCTGTTTATGGAAAGAATATGAGAAAAGGAGAGAAGGAAGAGAAAGGAGGGAAGAATCAGAGATTAAGAAGACTCTCCCTACCAGTCACCCTCATATAACCCTGAACAGACAAAGCATTTGTAGCAGAGTATTAAAATGTTGCTAAAACCACATCATAAAAAAGTATCAATTAATGCTGTATTCCATGCTTCACTATGAGATTTGATTTCTGTATTCTGCAAAAAACTGGTTGATCCTGATGCTCTCTATCCCCACCTTCTGTCCAAGTGCCCAATTCAGCTAAAGATTTTTCAGAGTAGTGTTGGCAGCTTTGCAAATGCTCAGTTTTCAGTGAGTTTCTCTGCTGAGCATCTCTTCCCTATCACATCTGAGCAGCCCAAGTGACTATAGAGTCACACATGTTGGCATATATACAGTGGTAAATGACAGCCCACTCCCTCCCTCCTCCTTCACTAACCAGCTAAATACAATAGGGGCAGGATATTACATGTAGATTGATGGAGGTTTCACTTCCCTCCTATTCTAAGACACTGGCTGGTTGTTAAAAAAATGCTGTGCTTACCCTTTCTATAGGAAAGTGCAAAGATGTATAAAAAGTGAAATGAATACATATAAAGTGTAACCAATACAAATATATAGTGCAACCAGTACAAATAAAGTGCATGTTAATGTTAAAGTGTAAAAAAATAGATCAATAAAACAGATTAACAGGTAAGTACTGCAGGGGGGTACAGCAGGCTGGGTACTGCAGGTAGGCACCAGGGTGGATCACAGCAGACAGGGTGAAAGCAGGAAACATAGTCAGAGATGGATGCCATGGTCAGTAAGCCAGTAGTCAGCAGACAGAAGAGCAGGGACGTGGTCAGACCAGCCGAAGTCATACACAGGACAAGAGACAAGAGCAGATCTGTAGGCTATCCGAGGTCAGAGCTGGGGGAATAAAAAGAGGTATCCAAAGGCAGGCCGGGTCGGTAACAGATGATTAGAAGCATAAGCACACACACAGGAAGCAGGAAGCTGAAGATCAGTCAGCAATGTCCATGTGCTGCAGTCCCTCTTTTAAAGGCCAGAGGGCGCCAAGATCTGACAAGCATTGCGTGAGCCAGCACACACACGTCTTTGCCGTAGTGAACGTGCGTTCGCAATACGTGTGCGCGTATTTGTGCGAGTGCGGCCATATTGGAAATTGGCCACCATGCCAGGCCTAAGGGCAACTCTCCTCTGGCTAGTCTCCTGACACCTTCTCTCCAACATCAGTGCCTGACCTCACAAATGCGCTTCTAGAAAAATGTTTAAAAATTCCCATGAACGCACTCCTAAACCTTGTGGATAGCCTTACCAGAAGAGTGGGTCCACTCAATATTCAACCTTATGGACTAAGACTGGGCTGCTATTAAAGTTCATGTATGTGTAAAGGCAGGTGTCCCAATACTTTTGGTAATATAGTGTCTATCCCCAATACCTCATAAAAAAAAAAATATATATATATATATATATCCAAAGATCCATATAAAATCCACAGATATAAAATAAAAGATGTACATCGGATAAAATTGTATATTTGTAAAATATATGTAGAAGAACCCATGTATAGATAAAAATACCTACTAAAAACATACTAAGAGAGAAGAAGAGGTAGATAAACATCAGGCACTACTGATAAAGCAGTTCAAATCAAGCTCAATATTCAGCACCCCGGAGGCCAATGCTTTAGATTTTTTTAATCCACCATGATTCTCCTTGCCTACGTTTTCTGAAAACAATTCCCCCCCTCATCAATGCTTATTTACTTTTTCTAATCCCCAAAATAGCCATTTGGCTAGGGTCACAATTATGCCCTAATTTAAAATGCTTAGAAACACTATGTTTCTCATAGCCTTGATATATTGCACATGTTTATAAATCCTTGTGGCTAAGTTTCTCAATGTTCGATCAACATATTGCAATTCATAGTTACGTTCGATCACGCCTTCCAAGTAACAACAATTTAAGTCTTTAATTTCAATTGTTTCTTCTGTAGTTCTTACTTTAAAACATTTGACGCCCTACATACGTAACATTTCCTGCAGGCTGAAAAACGTTCTATGCCAGAGAACTTAAAGGAAACCGGTTTGGGAGGATCTAACACAGATCTAACTACTTTATTCCTCAGAGACGGAGCTCTCTTGATTATAAATTTAGGACACTCTGGTAATATCAATGTTAGCATTCGATCCCTCCTGAAGACCATCTATGCCCCCCGCCAGTGTATGCACTCACCCGGCAATGTAGACCCCCTGAGCGTATACTCAGGTAGGTCAAACAGGCTTCAGATTACTGCTGCATAGCCAACCAGGACCAGTAGATCCACATCTCAGTGCAACTCAAAAAAGGAAAAGACCATGGAGAGCATCATAGCGTAACTCTATTTTATTATTAAAAGCCAAAAAAAAAATAATATGTCCACTCAAAGAGAGTGCCCAATCCCGACACCAGAAATGACCTGCTGATTCACAAGAATGCCTGCCGCTGCTCTGTACCTCACTGGGGCCAGCGTGAGTTCCACTAGGGGGAAGTGACGTGGTACTGGAAATCCCCCTCCCTTAAGCGTTTCATCACATCCAGGACGTCATCAGGAAACAGAGATGATGAGTGGACACATTATTTTTTTTCTTTTGGTTTTTAATAACAAAACAGAGTTATGCTATGATGTTCTCCATTGTCTTTTCCTTCTTTGAGTTGCACTGAGATGTGGATTTACATTTACTGGTCCTGGTTGGCGATGCAGCAGTAATCTGAAGCAGTAATCTGAGGCCAGGGTATGCACTTACCCACCAGGGAGTCTACATTGGCGGGTAAGTGCATACCCTGGCGGGGGCACAGATGATGAATTGATGTGGAGTATTTGTGAATGCACAGAGCACTGTTTGAAGGCATTTCTATAAGGATAGAAACAGCTGCACAGTCACCATTGGGACTTTTATTTTTTGCACTAAATTTACATTACACATGCATTTTATTTGCACTGGTTGCACTTTATTTGTATCGGTTACACTTTATATGTATTCATTTCACTTTGTATACATCTTTTGCATTTTCATATAGAAAGAGTAAGCGCAGCTTTTATAACAACCAACATATTATATAGTATATAAATCCATAGACCATATAAAGCAGCAGCAACCCAGTTTTTTGAGTTTTCTAAGCATGAGTGATTTATTATATACTTGTGACACAGCCTGTGACTGGCAGAAATCCACCCACAGCATGTTATTGACAAAAGTAGAAAATCTTTTATTTCAAATATACAGTATATTGGCATGACAATTTAAAACAGTTTATTGATATCAATTATTTATTTTTATTCTGTATTCCCATGCCAATTTTTTTTTTTTTTTTTTTTAACTTGTGACCAGCAGCAGAGGCCTAGAAGCTCCTCCTGCTTATTTTTCCCTACAGACAGGCTGGGAAAGAGCTGGGTCATGCGACTGCTGTATTTCAATTAGTACTTAGAGATTTTTTAAAATTAAAATATCTACAGTGCCATCATCCATATACAGAAAAAGAAGCGACAGTGTAAATTAAACAGTGCATGTTTCTTATCACTTTAAGGATACGGACGTGGTTCCAAGAGGTGCCAGGGTTGCCAGGTCTTATTGAACTTTGAAGCCTTGTTATGTAAGCGGGCCATCAAGTACTCTGTATTATAAACATCATGGATGTATTTATAAAGATCTATGCAGGAAGGTGGCAGTTGTTGCTTACATTTCAAAGCTACCAAATATCTAGCAGCCACGATTAATCAATTTAGCAGTGTTTTTTGCTGTATACGGTGGAGAAAACCCTAGAAGGGAATTAACTGGTTCCAAAAAAAAACTGAAAAATCTAAAAGTGTCTCCAAAAGGGAACCAAACCAGAATTTTTGGGCACTAGCATATGAAAATATTTTAAAACAAAAGGGCATACATTAATTAAAATATAATGTCAAATAACAGTGTAAACCCTCAAAAAAAACATTTTATACATTCTCAGATCAAGGTCGGGCTTAGCTCTCTCAAGGAAAGACCTTGTGATCCACCCCGCTGATAAAGGGGGCGGTATCGTGATTCTTGATAAAACCGACTACTGCTCGGAGATGGCTAGGATCCTGAGTGATTGGGACACTTATATTCAATTACCGAGTAACCCTACAACACAATTTAAGAAAGAGCTCACTAAAGTATTTGAGAGAGATTTTAAAGACCAAATACTAGATAAAAAGGAAAAAGCCTACCTTGTGCCAACAGCACCGAGTATACCCGTTATGTACTATCTTCCGAAGGTACATAAAAATTCCACTCACCCACCGGGTCGCCCGATAGTGAGTGGGATTGATTCAATTACTTCACAAATCAGAAAGTACATAGATTATTTCTTACAGCCCTTAGTAAGTAAAATACCATCATATTTAAGGGATACTAAGGATTTCATCAACATCTTTGGTAATATTTCCTTGGAGGGGGGCCACCTGTTAGTGACAGCAGATGTGGCCTCCCTCTATATATGTATACCACATACTTGCAGGCTTGAGGCGGTGGAACATTTTCTTAAGTTGGATGTTTCTGTTCCTCCTCCGCAACGTGATTTCATCTTAGAGCTTTTATTGTTCGCTGCAGGTCATAATTATTTTTGGTTTGATGGTAAGTTTTATTTACATCAAAAGGGTGTTGCCATGGGAGCTAAATTTTCTCCCAGTCTGGCCAACCTTTTTATGGCCAAATGGGAGGAGGATGTCATCTATCCTCGGGCTCGACCAGAGTTGATCCTTTGGGTTTGTTACATAGACGACATCTTCCTCCTATTGAGGGGTGACACAGACTTCATTAGAATCTTTCATGGCATTCCTGAACCATAACGACCGTGGTATTCAGTTATCATAAGAATGTAGTGATGTAGTGGGAAAGACATACATTTCCTAGATCTAGAAATTTCCCTGATCAACAATCAATTGGTTACCAGTACTTTCTTCAAAGCCATTGATCGTAATTCTTACTTACCTACCGATAGCTGCCATCACAAGACCTGGCTTAGCTCGATACCCAGGAATCAATTCACTAGACTTAGAAGTAATTGTACTCCTGATTCTGATTTCTTCATATAATCTCAGGTTCTCAAAAATTGGTTTATCTTTAAAGGTTAGTTAAAGTCTAGTGAGTTAGAAGCTGAGACTAACAGGGTGTCCCAATTGGATAGGAAAGTGCGGCTATCCGATTCCCCAAGGAGATCCGATAACTTGAACTTTGCCAAATGGTCATTCTTCACTGAATTTTCAACACAACATAGGCAAATTAAAAACATCATGTCCAAGCATTGGGACATACTTAAAAATGACCGGATTCTTGGCCCTATTCTCCCAGACCGAGCACTGGTTACCTTCAGAGGTTCTCCATCTCTGAAGGGTCATTTAGCCCCCAACGTGATTGACCCACCAGTTAGATCCACATTTTTTCATGATCTGGTGGGTTATTTCCCATGTAAGAGGTGTAACGTATGCAGGTGGAATTGTGTTCGTGGAAAATTGGTTTCCTTTCAATCCACGTTCACTAATTCCATTTTTCACGTCAAATTTTTTATCCTTTATTTTTCTCTAAATTGATCTTTTAATTATTCGGTTCGTATTGTTGCTATTAGGCTTTTTTCATTTTCTCCCCTTGTCTCATTCATGTGAGTACATGTAGGAGATATATTCCATATGGTTCTCTCTTTCTTAGTGTTTGTCACTATTATTAGATGTTTATATTATATTCATGATTCCCTTTCCTCCATTGATTGTAATTTTTAACCCCAATGTGGTGTGATGTTTTATCCATCTTTTATATTTTCTTTTCCCAGGTTACAGTTATTACTACAATAGTTTTTTATGTATGTGTATTTTTAATGGCATTCATATTAACTGTTAGAATTTATCCCACCCTTATTATATATGGTCCAAGCCTTTGGGTTACATGGATGTTTGGCGCTTGTTGTGCGAGTGGATGGTTGCAATACATCCCCTGGTGACCCGCTTATATGTCCATTGTCATTTTGTTTACATTCCACTAAGAGCGATCGGGACATTGTGCTGCTATGTCCGCTCTTCCTGTTCCGGCAGTGATGTCTGTTTTGGCTAGTAGGATTGGCTCCTTCCGCCCAGATACTGTCAGAGTTGCGGGCGATGTTTCCAGTTGTTCTACCTTCCCTCGCACTCCCGGATATGACGCCGCCTGTCTGACTAGTTCCGGTTTGAAAGCGAGGCTTGAACCGCACGCCGTGCCATCTTGGATGACGCGGCGGCGCGCATTCACAGGTGGGATCGATTCCTATCAATTCAGGATACATGTATACTATATAAATTAAGCTGGATATGTTATTTTCACTTGACAACTTCCTATGAATATGTCTTTTGAGATGAAACGCGTCAGAAACGTCACAAGTGCCATCTAATCTATATTCCCTGCATTGTTTCATTTGGATGCTTTTAAGTGTATTTCTACTCCTTTTTAATACATTTTAAAATGGTTTTACACTATGTCCGTGTTGTATGGCTTATCTCTATACATGTACACCTGAGAGGGACCCCTTGTCATTCACATATGAGATGCCCTGACCACCGTTTTGGAAACATCTGGTGATCCAGCTACTGTTGGGGATTTCTATTGTATCCAGCCTGTTTGACCCATTTACTATAGGGTAAACTGGGTCCATACCCTCCATGGAGCTCATTCATTTTTCTTCTGTCGGTGTGGGGATTCACAGTCTACTATCACCTATGTATTTGAATGTTTAGTTTTCACTTGGGACTCACTTTTTGAATTTTTTTTCACCCGATTATCTTTATGCATATGCACTCATGTGTTTTCACTTTTGTATATTTTAGCGCTGCACTTATTTTTTAACAGTGTGAATCTAACAAAGTGTCCAAACATGGCATACGTTGTCTGTTGTTATCCACCAAGTATCTGTGAACCCCCCTAGAAATGTCATATAATGACAATGTTCTTCAAACCAACTCCTCCACCTTTGTGATCAGAGTGATGCACCAGACTGAATTAAAGGGGTTGTAAACCTCAGACATGAAATATGAACAAAGCAAATCCCTCTACAGTGTACTGTCTCAATCCAGAGCACTAAGTGTCATTTCTGTCCACTGTTGGGTTCTGCTGCTTTAAGCATGAGTCACTTTTGACAAGTCTTCCTGACACCAAGAGGAAAATGGTAACGGGGGGGGGGGGGGGGCAACTGATTGACAGCCTTAGTCCTGTTCCTGTTGTGTAAAAGGGGGGGGTAGGGTGATTTCCCTCCAATCAGCTCTCAAGGCTCTCCCCACTGATGTAACTTCTGCTCCTGTGTAAATTCTACACTTTGACTGGCCGTAGGGGAAAGATGGATGTAGATGAACAGGTACGACGTACATGTGCATCTACAGAAAATTAGAATATCATCAAATAGTTAATTTACTTCAGTAATAAATTCAAAAAGTGAAGCTCATATACATATTTTATATAGATGCGTTACACACAGAGTGATATATTTTAAGTATTTCTTTTTTTAAATTTTGATGATTATGGTTTACAGCTAGAGAAAACCCAAAATTCAGTATCTCAGAAAATTTGAATATTACATAAGACCAATAAAAAAAAGGATTTTCAATTCAGAAATGTTGGCTTAACAAAAAGTATGTCTATAAACGGTATAGTATGCACTATACCAATACTTAGACAGGGCTCCTTTTGCATGAATTACTGCATCATTGCAGCGTGGCATGGAGGTGATCAGCCTATGGCACTGCTGAGGTGTTATGGAAGCTCTGGTTGCTTTGATAGCAGCATTCAGCTTGTCTGCATTGTTGGGTCTGGTGTCTCTCCTCTTTCTCTTGACATTACCCCACAGATTCTCTATGGGGTTTAGGTCAGGCGAGTTTGCTGGCCAATCAAGCACAGTGATACCATGATCATTAAACCAGGTATTGGTACTTTTAGCAGTGTGGGTAGGTGCCAAGTCCTGCTGAAAAATGAAATCAGCATCTCCATAAAGCTAGTCAGCAGAGGGAAGCATGAAGTGTCTAGAATTTCCTGGTAGAAGGCTGCGCTGACTTTGAACTTGATGAAACACAAAGGACCAACACCAGCAGATGACATGGCTTCCCAAATCATCACTGACTGTGGAAAATGTTGTATTTCATTTGGAAATCAAGGTCGCAGAGTCTGGAGGAAAAGTGGAGAGGCACAGAATCCAAGTTGCATGAGGTCCAGTGTGAACTTTCCACAGTCCGTGATGATTTGGGGAACCATGTCATCTGCTGGTGTTGGTCCACTGTGTTGCCATGCCGAATTGATGCAAAAGAAGCCCAGACCAAGTATTGGTATATTGCATACTATACTGTACATGGACATACTTTTCAATGCGCCAACATTTCTGTATTAAAAATCCTTTTTTTTATTGATCTTATGTGATATTCATATTTTCTGAGATACTGAATTTTGGGTTTTCTCTAGCTGTAAGCCATATTTATCAAAATAAAAAAAAAGAAATGCTTGAAATATATCACTCTATATGTAATTCATCTTTTTAAAATATATGAGTTTCACTTTTTGAATTAAATTACTGAAATAAATTAAGTTTTTGATAATATTCAAATGTTTTGAGATGCACCTGTATGTAGAAGGATTTTTTCATCTCTGTGTATCTGTGTAGTACTACGTCGCTCGCCCAGGAACCTGCAGGGGGCGAGCGCGCTCCGCCGGAGGTGCGCTCCCCCCACTCGTTCATGGCCATCCCCGCGTGTGTGACCGGCTGCTCCGATGTCCGCCAGCCACTCGCGTTCTCCCACTGGAGAGGGAGAAAGGCAGGGGAGCGATCGCTCCCTGTGGAGACAGAAAGGAGGTCCGCCGTTGTAAACACGGCAGACCGCTGTTCTGTCAGTTATGAACATAGGGATCCTGTGTTTCTCTTATTTAGGAACTCAGGATTCCTGTGTTCCTCCTATTTAGGAACACAGGTCTCTGTGACCATGCAGAAAGCCCATCCCCCACACAGTTAGAAAGCACCCCTAGGGACATTTAACCCTTTGATCACCCCTGGTGTTAACCCCTTCCCTGCCAGTGTCATTAGTACAGTAACAGTGCATATTTTTAGCACTGATTACTGTAGTAATGTCACTGGTCCCCCCCAAAGTGTCAAAAATGTCAGTTAGGTGTCCAATCTGTCCGCCGTAATGTCGCAGTCCTGCTAAAAAATCGGTGATCGGCGCTATTACTAGTAAAAAAATAAAATAAAATAAAAATGACATAACTCTTTCCCCTAGTTTGATAACCTTTGCACAAACCAATCTATATACGCTTATTGGGATTTTTTTTACCAAAAATATGTAGCAGAATACAAATTGACCTAAAATGATGAAAAAATTTGATTTTAAATTTTTTTTTTACTGGGAATGTTTTATAGCAGAAAGTAAAAAAATATATATTTTTTTGTCTTTTTTTAGAATTGTCGCTCTTTTTTTTGTTTATAGCGCAAAAAAATAAAAATCGCAAAGGTGAAAAGGACATCAATTTTATTAGGGTACAGCTTCGCATGACCACGCAATTGTCAGTTAAATTTTTTTGCAAAAAATGGCCTGGTCATTAGGGGGGTAAATACTTCCAGTCCAGAAGTGGTTAAATACATTCCAGGTGCATCAAACCAAAAGATGTGCAAAGTCTTACATTTTTTTTTTTTTTTAAATAATCCTCAGTCTGAATAGAAAAGGCTGTTTTCTGCTAGCTTGCTGTGGAGTAGGGATGATCGAACTTTTGAAAAGTTCGGTTCGACCAGAACACCCGAACTTCACGAAAGTTCGGTTCGGATTTCAGAACCCCATTGAAATCAATTAGCAAAAGCCAATTGAGGGGGCAGGAGAATGCTAGGAATGTGATTGGAGTGACTAGGGGGTCCCTAGACCAATCATTAGTGAATACGCCCCCCAGTATATAAGATCGCCCCCGCCATATTCCTAGCATTGTTATACTAGACATGGAAGAGAGTGGAAGCAGTTCTGTTAATTTTACTTTAAAAGTGTCATTTAGCAATTATTAGTGTGAGGAAAGGGATATCTAGTGTAGTTAGAGTGCTCCTTTACACTTAAGTTAGCTTCAAAAATTTAGTTTCTGTAGGGAAAGTATTAAGTGTAAGGGGACCGTAGTGTAGTGTAGGGTTAACTGACAGTGACTGCTATGGCTGGGTGACAAAACCCTTCCATAGCAGGGTGACCGCTATAGAGAAATGATCATTTCTCTGAGTTGCTTCGGAACTGGAATATGGCTTCTCACCAGCCAAGCATTTTTTATGCTGCAGGGGCTGCCACTGCCAGTGCTTTTTTGAGGACATGTTTGATGTCAGACATGACATCTGAACATGTGTATAGGGGGTATATATACACATAAGTTTTTGATAATGCTCTGTGTGCGGAGCGAAACGCGTCAAGCCGTTCGTCCGAGTACGTACTACGCCAGACTACATCCACCTTCCGACATACGGGGACACGGGGAGTGAGTACAGCCGTTTGGATTGGCAACCCGTGGGATGATTTTTTAGGCGTTTTAACCTTTGCCATATTGTAAGTGTATCTTGTATTGTGTGCATCGAATAAAGTGATTACTTACTTCACGATGCCAGCATCTCTTTCCATTTTTTTGAGCAATACCTGGATGATATGACCTACAGGAAAGCTGATTGAGTTGATGGTCCAATAAGGCTCGTCCTATCTAAGGATATTCTGAAAGCGGTGTATTATTTGGCTTCTGGGGAGTAGGGGTCCAGGAGGGGAGCACCTACTCATGTAGAGAAAGCACCGGAACTTGTTTTACGAGCACGCAGCACTTTGGACTTATGTTTTGCACAAAGACTGTCACTATTTAAGCACGTCTTTTATTGAAAGACTTTATTCACATTTATTATTTTCACGTGATAAAATTTGTATTTATTGTATTTTTATATTTTTATATATTGATTGGGATTTATGATATAGGAATGTGTATTTGTGTAATGTTCTGGTACCTTTGGGTACCCTAATTACTCTTTCATAAGTGTATGCGCCCCACCATTCTCTTTTGGTAAGGTGCGCATACACCTTTAAGACTGATGCTGTCATCACTGAGCGCCGGACTGGATGGCTATTTAGATCGCCGGCTCTCACTCACATGTGTTCGTTCAAACTGCTTTGTGCCTTGATGCTAACCTGTCTTGAAGCTCTCATGCTTGCAAGCATACCTCGCTGTCGGAACCACGCTGCGCTGATCCCTGTATCCCGCTACCGGATCATCCGCTCTTGCCGAACCTCTCCTCTGCTACATTGCTATTAGTGATAAGTACCCCACAGGGGAAACCTCTATAACCTTTATACTAAAGCTTACACTATCTAGCTCTGCATACTAAGGACTATTACTACATCTGCATTATCTAAGATTGCTAGCTCTTGAGCCTACTACCACCTGTTCTTGCACTGGGTTGATCTCTCTTGTATGTCCACCTGCTACTCTGTCATCTGCTACCATACATGATTGCTAAACCTATCTGCATCCCATCTGCTACTATCTTACTTTCAAGAACATTTCCTTTCAAGTGTCTGACATCTACCATCTCTACCCAACCTGTCTCTTCAGCCTATCATCACTGTGTTACTATATACATAAGTCACTCTAGGAAACATCTTATTGAGTGTGTGTATTTACTTGCTGAATTGAGATCATCCACACATGATGAGTCATTGAGAGTTGGGAATGGTGTCTCAGCGTTTCTCTACATGACTACTGAAGTGGAATATTTCTGCAGCTGAAAATCCACATCATACGTAAAACGCAGGAGCGTTACAATTTGAAGTTGAGCACTAGCACTTTACACAGATTATTTATACACCATATTTATTGAGATTTATTTATGAATTTGCTTTGTTAGCAGCACAGGTATACTTTTGCACTATACATGTTTTTTTGAGTAAGGCCCGGTTCACACTGCCACGACTTTGAAGCCGACATCCCAGCGTGAGTTCGGCACGACTTGCATATAACTTATTTAACAGAAAGAAAACCTTACAGGATTTGATACTTCTTTAACAGAAGTCAATGCAAGCTGTGCTAAAGTCGGACCAAAAGTAGTGCAGGAACCTTTTTCTAAGTCGGAGCGACTCAAGTCGACGGTTACTTTGCACTTAATGGGATGTGACTTATGATGTGACATGTGTGCTCTCAAAGTCAGTGTGCATGTCGCACCAGTGTGAACCAGCCTAATTTGAGTCATTAGCATTCTACAGTATTTTTCAGCTTTAATATTTGCTAACTTGATTCCTTTTCCTTTTTTCTTTTTCTTTTAATCACATTTCCTTATATTTAATAAATAAAGTATCAGCGCCCTCAACCATTAGTAGCTTTACACATTATGCATTTCTACTCTTTTGCATCCAAATCTTTTCTGTGCAGCCATTTAAATTTTCATTTATTCGTAGACTTTTCATTTATTCTAGACTTTTCTCCATACAGAATGTACTTGCTACAATATTTGTTTAAAGTACTTTTTTAAGTACCACATTTGGCTTCAGTTTTTTTGCCTTACCTGTACACCATCCCAGTTTACGAGATTTAATATGCCTGTGAGATGTTTAAACCTTGCTACCCTAAAATAGAACTATAGGCAAAACTCTTTTTTTTTTTCATTTTGGATAGAGTAAGGAAGGGTTATAACGCCTGTGAGGTTTATTTTTGTCACCTTTGTCCCATGGGGAAGATTTCCCTTTACTTCCTTTCCCACAGCCAAACAGGAAGTGAGTGGAAATCCCTTAAAATTAAAGGAATCTCTTGGGGACCCCCAGGTCACCAGAACTAGCGTCCCCATTGGAAGATTTCCCCTCTATAAATTTTCAGGGGCCAATCCAAAATTTTGGATTTTATTTTACTTTCACTTTCAATGAGAATAGTAAACAGGACAAATAGAGAGGGTGAAACTCTTTAGCGGGGCCCCCGCAAAAGTAAAAACAGACAGGTGTTCTAACCCCCTAAAAAGTACGTTTTGCCTTTAGTTGTTCTTTAAATTTCATAGTTCTTGTAATTCCCTTGTCCAAACTGTTGTTGAATACCAGCTCCAATTTTACAGTATGTCAGGTCACCTGTGGCCAGGTGACAACTGCACCCTGTTGGAGGCAGGGGCGCAGCGCAAGGTAGTGAACCCGATAGCAGACTGCTGCGGATGGACCGGAACGTGAGCCCAAGATTCCCCAGGGCGCGGAGTCTAAGACCCAGCACGTGTTCACCAGAGCCTCTAGTGGTGAGGATGGACTTGGCTGCAGCTGGGCCCAGGTCGCGGCCCCTGGGGTCCCCCAGGTCACGCTCCGTAGGGAGAGAAGGGAAGCAGCCACTCAGGACACACGGAATGGTGATGGGTAAGCCGAGGTCGGGGTAACAGGCAGACAAGGGTAACCAAGGGACAGGCCAAAGGTCAGGGTAACAGGCAAACAGGAATAGTCAGAGACAAGCCAAAGTCGGTACACAGAAAAGTAGATCAAGCACACGGCAAACATGAAACAGGAAACAAACACTGTTGAACAGCAAAGCAGACCTGCAGTGCACTGGTTAATATAGACTTCCTGTGATGACCTGGGGTGGGGCAGGAACAGGAAGTAGAGGTGATAAAAAGGAACCAGAAGTGCAGTCTGACCTCTAATACAGACATGAAGGGACAGGTAAGCTTGCCAAACACTATTGCAAGTCCATGACACAGTATTGTTACTGTTTCTGCAAGAGATATCAGAAATAAAGAAATATAGTAGATTTTTCCCTGTATATGGTTCTATCACTATTGCATCTTTAAAGCCAAACTGAAGCTAAAATAAAACACACAAAAATAAGCACAAGGGACATAACGTAAAGTTAGTAGGATGTGTCCCTTGTGCTGATTCTTCTTCTGTTAGCAGAAATCCTCCTCTGTCCATGCCTCCCCACCCCAGACGCCATAGCCCACCAGTGCAACAGGGGTTAATACAACTAAGGGTCCATGCATCGGCGTGCTTGACATCTCCTAGCCACCCACCACCCCCAGCTAGGCGAAGCCCTTACCCTCTTCCTGTCTGAGCAGGGCTCTAAAGAATCCCCTGCGTCTGGCTAGAGCAGTCGGACCATCAGAAAGCAAGTATCCGGAGGTTCTGCTTGTACACAGGGCCCGGGCAGTGAAGTGGCCACAACGCCATGGAGACAGCTGAGGGTGGCCGAGGACAGGCAGAGTGAGCCGAGTGGTGGTTACTGTAGCCCGGAGGCATCAGTAGGCACCCTGGGCAGAACGGAGGAGTCACAGGAGAGCCGGATAGGGACTAAAAGGACGAGAGATCGGGGCAGAGACCTACCTAGACACCCATAGACCTTACAGCGTCACTGGGGAGAGAAGTAACTGAGAGAACGAAGTTGAACATCCTGAATCTTCAGGAGTCAATAATCCCTCAACAGAAAGCTGATCCCCCCCTAAGGTATATCAACCATACCTATATAGACCCCTCCAACAAAGTGGTGAGTCCTTCCATCTAATTTTTTATCTCACTTTATTATGGCTGTGGACTTTGCTTTGCACTGACTGTTGATTTGGATCAGCCACACCGGGGACACAGAAACACCACAGCGGCTTGTGAGTTCAAAGGGGTTGGATAGTATACACATAAATATGAGAGGTAAAACAGCAAGAGGGGGAGTGACAGCAAAATCACTCAAAGTAAGCTCAAGCCCTGGAACAATTAAAAAATATATTACACAAGAAGGTGGTCCAGAAAAACAGGCCCTAGAGAAACAAGGAACCCGTGTAAGACAGACAGAGTTAAAAGAAAAAAGTGGACAAAAAAGACCACCATCAGGTACAAATATCATAGGGCAGTCAATATTGGAGCAGGACTTAGAGAGTGACCATGGCCTGGACCATACAGTACAACAAGGGGTGAATACCAAATTGCCCACAAAGGGGGAAATGACCGCTATGTTTGTAGCTTTAGAAAAGTCCTTAAAAACAGAAATGATAACAATACACAATGACCTCACGTGTGGAAGACATGGAAAAAAGACAAGACAGTTACATACAAATAGTAAATGAGTTAAAAGGGAGATAAAGGATCTAAAAATGGAACAGAGAAGTTTGGCATATAGATTAGAAGACCAAAAAAAATGGTACAGAAGGAAGAACTTGAGAATAGGAGGCCTACCCGAACCAACACATGGAGAGGACTTAATAGATAAAATGAGGATAATATTTAACCCACTACTGAACAGAGGAGAAGCCGAACAGATAAAAATAGAAGGAGTATACCGGGTTACAAGACCAAAAGGGGCACCAGCAGAGGCCCCAGGAGACATAATTATAAGATTCCAGAACTATGTAGAAAAAGCTCAAATCTGGAGAGCTTGAAAAGAAAGACAACCATTTACTATGAAGGTGCCAATATCAAGATCTTGTCAGACCTGTCACAGGATACATTAAGAAGGAGATTATTGAAACCACTCTTGGAGTCAATGCAAAATCATGAAGTACGGTACAATTGGGGCTTCCCAGCATGTCTGATAAGTCGGAGGGAAGGTTTTATGGCAATAATCAGATTCCCATACCAAATATACCAGGCTGGCCCAAAGATATAAAAGAAGAATTAATTGAAGAAGACGAACAGTGGCGACTGGCATCAAAGAGAAGAAACTGAACTATAAAGCTGAATAAAGGATAGGGCAGAGAGGAGGGCCGGGAGAGGTCTCTATCTGGGTATGGGTGAGCTGGAGGGGGGGGGGAGAAAAGGAAGGAGTAACGGATTTCAGGATGGGAAACCTAGTTGGGCCCCAAACCTCTTCTCCCTAGTTAGGAAGAATCAGCTCAACGAGTGTACTGGATAGAGCACTACCCAGAGGTATAGGAGTAGAAGGGCAAGGAGTGTCCAAAAGGGACATACTAACTACTCCAGGACCACTACATGGTCAAACTATCATCATGCTAAATTTAGCAGCAGAAATGCGGGGGTGGGGGGGGGTGGGGGAGGATGGAAGGAGGTAACAGGGGTAGAGGTGGGGAGGGAGGGGAAGGGGTGGGGTAAGTGAGACAATGGGTTTAGGGGGGAAAGTTAGGAAAAATAAAATTAAATGTAAAAATTGGTAAAATTACTCGTCAATGTTGTCTCCCCTTCTGATCCCCTGGTCCAAGCATACTTGTATAACCCTTAGGAAATGGCCCTGTTCCCGCACTCGGTGTAAACTGAGGGTAGAGGAAAAATGAGGTAAAATAGAGGAGGAGGGATGAGAAGGAGAGACAACATGAATACCCTAAACATTTTAACATATAATGTAAGAGGACTAAATACGCCAATTAAAAGACACAAGGTATTAGAAGAACTCAGACGCTACTCTGCTAGTATAATATTTCTACAGGAGACACAAATAGCATAAGACACAAACATGAAACTATTACCCTGTATGGTTTTACGGAGATTTACCATCTAAGAGAGCAAAGGGAGTAGTAATTGGTATGGCAAGGGACCTTAGTTTCTCTCTGGAGGACAGGTTAGTCGATCCAGAGGGACGGTACATATTTTTGAAGGTACAACTGCAGGAAATGGGATGCACAGCAGCAATTACCTCTTAAAGCTCCACCTCTTCCTCTCTGTACATTAAAAGTGGGTACAAAGTGCCTACTTGTATGTTTTGTATGGGTATGTCGGTTCACGGGAGCGCTCCTGGGGGAGAGCGCGTGCTCCTGGGGGCCCCCGTTAGGCAGCGGGGATGCCAATCCACGGGGCCGGTGGCCGTAATTGCCGCCGGGCACCTGCAATCTTTCCCCACTGAGAGAGAACCACGGTCTGCTGTTGTAAACACAATTGACCATTCTCTCTGAAATGATCAGAGAATGCCTGTGATCCTCTTATTTAGGATTAGGGATGATCGAACGGTTTGGGTCGACCATCGGTTCAACCCAAATTTTGGCTGTTCGAAATTCGGCCGAATTCCAAACTTTTTGTGGTAAAAGTTCGGAACTGGGCCACCAGAACCGCCCAAAATGCAATGGGACAGGAACTGGGCTTTAAAAGCCTGTGATTGGCCCAGAAACATCAGTAAAATGTGATTGGAGTGACTACGGGGCCCAGAGGCCAATCAGGATTGAATACGCCCCCCATACGCCCCCCAGTATATAACATAGCCCCACCAAAACTCTAGCACTGTAATACAGGGGCTGTGGAAGAGAGTGGAAGCATTTGTGTTACTCCTGCTGTATGGAGCTGTTCTTTTAGTGTGAGGAAAGGGATATGCAGTGTAGTTAGGGTACTATATACCACTATAGTTAGATTCAATAATCTAGTTTCTGTAGGGATACCTTTAGGTGTCAGGGTGACCGTAGTGTAGTTTAGGTGACCTGACTCTTCCATGTCAGGGTGACTGTAGTGTAGTTTAGCTGACTCTGCCTGAGGCTGCCATACCAGGGTGACCGAACTCTTCCATGTCAGGGTGACCGTAGTGTAGTTTAGCTGACTCTGCCTGAGGCGGCCATACCAGGGTGACTGAACTCTTCCATGTCAGGGTGACCGTAGTGTAGTTTAGCTGACTCTGCCTGAGACTGCCATACCAGGGTGACCGAACTCTTCCATGTCAGGGTGACCGTAGTGAAGTTTAGCTGACTCTGCCTGCCATACCAGGGTGACCGAACTCTTCCATTTCAGGGTGACCGTAGTGTAGTTTAGCTGACTCTGCCTGCCATGCCAGGGTGACCGAACTCTGCCATGTCAGGGTGACTACACTATGCAGATTTTGGGTTAGGGGTATACATATATACAGTGGGTACGGAAAGTATTCAGACCCCCTTAAATTTTTCACTCTTTGTTATATTGCAGCCATTTGCTAAAATCATTTAAGTTCATTCTTCTTCCTCATGAATGTACACATAGCACCCCATACTGACAGAAAAACACAGAATTGTTGACATTGTTGCCGATTTATTAAAAAAGAAAAACTGAAATATCACATGGTCCTAAGTATTCAGACCCTTTGCTGTGACACTCATATATTTAACTCAGGTGCTTTCCATTTCTTCTGATCATCCTTGAGATGGTTCTACACCTTCATTTGAGTCCAGCTGTGTTTGATTATTCTGATTGGACTTGATTAGGAAAGCCACACACCTGTCTATATAAGACCTTCCAGATCACAATGCATGTCAGAGCAAATGAGAATCATGAGGTCAAAGGAACTGCCTGAAGAGCTCAGAGACAGAATTGTGGCAAGGCACAGATCTGGCCAAGGTTACAAAAAGATTTCTGCTGCACTTAAGGTTCCTAAGAGCACAGTGGCCTCTATAATCCTCAAATGGAAGACGTTTGGGACGACCAGAACCCTTCCTAGAGCTGGCCGTCCGGCCAAACTGAGCTATCGGGGGAGAAGAGCCTTGGTGAGCGAGGTAAAGAAGAACCCAAAGATCACTGTGGCTGAGCTCCAGAGATGCAGTCAGGAGATGGGAGAAAGTTGTAGAAAGTCAACCATCACTGCAGCCCTCCACCAGTCGGGGCTTTATGGCAGAGTGGCCCGACGGAAGCCTCTCCTCAGTGCAAGACACATGAAAGCCCGCATGGAGTTTGCTAAAAAACACCTAAAGGACTCCAAGATGGTGAGAAATAAGATTCTCTGGTCTGATGAGACCAAAATAGAACTTTTTGGCCTTAATTCTAAGCGGTATGTGTGGAGAAAACCAGGCACTGCTCATCACCTGTCCAATACAGTCCCAACAGTGAAGCATGGTGGTGGCAGCATCATGCTGTGGGGGTGTTTTTCAGCTGCAGGGACAGGACGACTGGTTGCAATCGAGGGAAAGATGAATGCGGCCAAGTACAGGGATATCCTGGACAAAAACCTTCTCCAGAGCGCTCTGGACCTCAGACTGGGCCGAAGGTTTACCTTCCAACAAGACAATGACCCTAAGCACACAGCTAAAATAACGAAGGAGTGGCTTCACAACAACTCCGTGACTGTTCTTGAATGGCCCAGCCAGAGCCCTGACTTAAACCCAATTGAGCATCTCTGGAGAGACCTAAAAATGGCTGTCCACCAACGTTTACCATCCAACCTGACAGAACTGGAGAGGATCTGCAAGGAGGAATGGCAGAGGATCCCCAAATCCAGGTGTGAAAGACTTGTTGCATCTTTCCCAAAAAGACTCCTGGCTGTATTAGATCAAAAGGGGGCTCAGTACTAAATACTGAGCAAAGGGTCTAAATACTTAGGACCATGTGATATTTCAGTTTTTCTTTTTTAATAAATCTGCAACAATGTCAACAATTCTGTGTTTTTCTGTCAGTATGGGGTGCTATGTGTACATTCATGAGGAAGAAGAATGAACTTAAATGATTTCAGCAAATGGCTGCAATATAACAAAGAGTGAAAAATTTAAGGGGGTCTGAATACTTTCCGTACCCACTGTATATATATATATGTGTATATATATGTATATGTATATATACAGTACACACACACACACATATATATATATATATATATATATATATATATATATATATATATATATATATATATATATATATATACACATATATTTATATATATACATACACATATATATATATATATATATACCTATACAGAAGTTCAGATGTCATGCCTGCCTCCAAACATCCAAAAAACGCCTGAAAAACGCCTGAAACAAAAACGCCCAGGTGTGAAAGGAGGGTAACACCATCCCTGCGCTATTGAAATTCTAAGAAAAATAATCGTTTTTTTTCTGGTTCTGGACATGCTACAGAGCTGAAAATTCACAGGAACACTTTTTAGACCCCCCAGACACTAAATCCAAAGAAATCTCATTTTTTTTTCAATAATTTTTTCAATAATTGGCTCTCTATCAAAAATGACAATTTTTAAGAACTTTTTTTGTGTGATTAATAGTCCCTGGGGCATGGCCCAGAACCTTAGGCACTTTTTAGGGGCATTTATTGGGTTTTAGGGCTTCAGAATGGTGTTTTTTGATTCCAGAAGTTCAGGTCCCATTGATTTCAATGGGGTTCTGGAATTCGAACCGAACTTTCGGGAAATTCGGATGTTCTGGCCGAACTGAACTTTTCAAAGGTTCGATCATCCCGATTTAGGATCACAGGTCTCTATGTTAATTTCACAAGTTCCTCCCCCACACAGTTAGAAAGCACTCCCTAGGCTCACACTTAACCCTTTAATCTCCCCTGGGTTAACCCCTTCCCTGCCAGTGTCATTATCACAGTAACAGTGCATATTTTTAGCACTGATTACTGTAGTAATGTCACTGGCCCCCCCCAAAAAGTGTCAAAAATATCAGTTAGGGGTCCGATCTGTCCGCTGCAGTCATGCTAAAAATCGCTGATCGCTGCCATTACTAGTGAAAAAATAAATAAATAAATAAAGAAGACATAAATCTTTCCCCTAATTTGTAGACGCGATAACTTTGGTGCAAACCAAAATACACTTATTTTTTTACCAAAAAGTTGTAGCAGAATACAAATTGGCCTAAAAAAATGAAAAATTTTGATTTTTTATTTTTTTTGGGGGAATGTTATATAGCAGAATGTGAATTTATGTATTTATTTTTTTCTGAATTGTTTCTCTTTTTTTGTTTATAGCGCAATAAATAAAAATTGCACAGGTAATCAAATACCACCAAAAGAAAGCTCTATTTGTGGGGAAAAAGGACATCAATTTTTTCAGGGTACAGTGTCGCACGACCGTGCAAATTTCCGTTAAAGTAAAGCAGTCCCGAATCGCAAAAAATGGCCTGGTCATTAGGGGGGAAAATCTTCTGGTCCAAAAGTGGTTAAAGCTTGGAGCAGTTTGCAGTACATGAGCTTTCACTGCATGTGAACTGTTAAATGCATTTGCATTGGTTTCAGCATGCATGGAGCACTTTGCACATGCTGAAACCAATGCAAACTCATTTAACAATTAACATGCAGTGAAAGTTCATGTACTGCAAACTGCTCCATATTTGTTGAAAATATATTTACTGCAAAGTTTAAATGTGATTATTAATTTTTAGTAATAGCAGTGGTAACCTAAAATCGTGATTCCTACCTGCTGTCCTGGCCAGGGGGTTCCCTTGTCCTCCTCTCTCTCCTCCTCCTAGACATAGATAGAGCCTGCCCCGGGGAGAAGTTAGTATCCCTTGCATGCAGCCTCAGAGGAGGGTGCAACCGGTCTGGCCAGTCACTGGCCGCTCTATGGGGGTGCCAGTCCCTCCCTCCCTGGCAAGTACGTACGCCCCTTATCTCACTGCTGAAAGCCGGGGACCCTGTGTGTGGGAGGCAGACAAGGTGACGGGAGCAGACGGGACGTACGGGACTCACAGAACAGATCAGGGTTTTTTTTTTTCATGCGGGGGCGCCTTTTTTGACGCCCGCCCACAAAGTGCCGCCCTAGGCATAGGCCTTGTTGGCCTAGGCCAAAATACACCAGTGCATAGAAGGGTGACGTATATCAAACAAAACCCTTCCATGTGATCCTTGCTGCAAAGGCCATTTATAGATGAGAGCAGTGGCCATTTGTTTATACCATTGGAATATTGGGGAGGAAATGCACTGGACACCTTTACTGCCATTGTACTATATGCTGGGTGTCCAGGTTGCCCCAGTGCTTTTAAGGGGGGGTGGGCTCCCTCCAGGCTCACCTGCCCTCTGCCTTTCCATTATAATGCTTGTGCTTCTACTATGGAGGCTCTCAAAATTTAGAGTTAGGACTGCAAATAATACTGGGGTACCATGAAGTGGCTTTGCAGCTTACGCATGTATTTGCAAATCTGTGCTAACTAAACCCCTGTTTTTAACGCATACTCAAGCAAGAAGGTACACTGTCAGTGCTCTGCACCTATTCCCTGCGCTCAAAGTGGTGCAATCCTGTATCCAACTTGACTTGTAGATGAGAACAAATCATTCGGCAACCTTCTAATGCTTCAGCCTTGCAGCCCCTCACTAGACCAGGGTAGTCAGGAAACACTGTGAAACGACAAACAAACACAAGGGCACACCGGCCTAGTGCATTATCCTTAAAACAGATTTATTAAAATGATGAATTAAAATTACTCACAAATGAGTTCTTGATAAAAGGCACATCAAACAAGCATAAAATCCTCAGCATCGAGATCGGGATTCCATCGTCCCCCCGAAGCGCTTCGGGGGACGATGGAATCCCGATCTCGATGCTGAGGATTTTATGCTTGTTTGATGTGCCTTTTATCAAGAAATCAGCCCATCAAGAGCAACCCCTAGTCTGTTTACTGAACCATCAGAGTGAATGTCGCTTTTCGCCTGGCTGCTGCTACACTTGTGGGTAAAGAAACTTGGACAAAAAGAAGCGACCCTTTCAGGGGTGAGTGCTACACTAACCTCTCAAAAAACTGAAAATCCAGTTTAGAACCCTAAATAACACAAAACTATTTCATACAGTTGCTTGCTAAGCAAATAATGGTTATTTCCTTTATAATTGCTAACTGGCTAATTTTCCAGCAATTGCAGTTGTGCAGTGTTAAGGTTAATGACACGCTTGTCAGTGACAATCGTTCTGCATTCACCTTCATGGCTTATCTACAAATTGCTAAAGGAAAGCAAAATGTAGCAGCGAATGATAAAATAATGAGGTAGCAGTGGTCTGACCTGTAGCTGAGAAAAATTTGCTTATTAGCAACAAATTGCCAGTGATTATGTTGTTAGCTGAAAATCTCTGTTAGTCATTGGCATTAGCGATTTGTAGTTGCAACAAATCATTCCTAAAAATTGGTCTTCTGACATAGCCCTATCACTAAAAGACACTGTGAGAACCCAGGACAACTGTAGCACCCAATAAGCAGTGCTGACATCTCTGGCAAGAATGATTGTAGCACACTGCATATGTATTTGGAGTCTTTATTATTATTATTTTTTTATAAACGGTTTGAATAGCTAGGAGAATGGGTGGTGTGGGAGGTAAATCATTTTTTATGATTCTAGAGAAGAGCTTTGAATTAAATACTGCAATAATAATGAGATATGTGCTCACAGATATGCATTATACGTTCTCTTTAAAATTAAAGTGATTCTAAAGGTTGTAATTCTTTTTTTAAATAACAAACATGTTATACCTACCTGCTCTATGTAATGGTTTTGCACACATCAGCCCCTATCCTCTTCTCTTTTGGGTCCTCTGGCTTCTCTCCAATGCCGAGTGCCCCTGTAGTAAGCCTCTTGCTATGGGGGCACTCGAGCAGGCTTGCTCCTGAGCCGCGCTCCTGTGAATGGACACTGTCCATTCTCACACAGAGCATGGCTTGGCCTGGCCCCCACTCTCTCCTCATTGGCTTACTGGCTGTGATTGACAGCAGCTGGAGTCAATGGCTCCCACAGTTGTGTTAGCCAATGATCTCCTCAGTGCTGCAAACGCCCTGAAGTGAAATTTACTGGCAGGACACCAAAATTTACAAACGGCACCAATTTTTTACTGGCAAAAATCTTGAAATTTACTGACAGGGCCACCTTTTTTACTGTGCAAATATCAATATTTTAGCTATAAACATATAGGTAGTGCTATTAGCAATATGTTTAAGTTAAACAAAAGTAAAAAGAACATATTTCTCAATTTACATGAAGGTCAGGTTACTATAATCCAGCCAGCAGAGTTCCCCCTTACATCAGAGTCTGCAGGAATACCCCTTACAGTGGAACGGAACTTTTATGTAAAGGGGAACGCTGGCCCCAGATGTATTTGGATACTCCTCAGTGGGTCTTATTTTTTAATCATTATTCTCTCATTAATGGGTCCTATGCTTGGTCACATTTATTTTTCATGATTGAAATAAAAACAGTCATTTGGCCATACCTCAGATTGCAAAGCCCTTTATCTACATCAGTTTAGAATGTATACCTATATCAATAACTTAATCTGTGCTGAATCTGGAAGATTAAACACTGGGATATGTATGGAAGTGTTTGGCAAAATATACTGTACATATTCCAGCAGTTGAATGCTATTAATGAAAAGAGTAGTATGGGCCCAAGCTACATCATCATATCAACATCTGCCGAGTCCCCTGGCTGAATTGGGTAGCTGTATGCCGTTATTGCATTCTACTGTTAAAAGCATTTCCTTAACAAAGAATATTTGTGGAGTGCGCTGCTGTCCAAAAGACAATGGCATGGGTGTTGTTATTTTCAAAGGGGGATTTAAAGTCTACTGTACATTTATTCAGGGGAGGGTTTTAAATGTATGAAAAATCAACTGCGGCCATTTATGATTTTTTTTAATGTGCATTGCAATTTGCACATGTTAATACACATGAAGTATTCATTTCATTTTAGTGCCACCTTGTCACATTTCACAACAGCAAATTTTACAACCAAAATGGCAGGTATGCAAAGTAAAGCACACATAGGCAGATTGTACCATCCATCACTTTTCCATTTCTTGCCAGAGGCCATAACTGCAACAGATTTGGGCATCCATATTGATAAGCAAATCTGACAAATGTAAGAGATTTTATCCAGTGCTGAATACTCATTTTAGGTGGGGGAGGATAAAGACTACAAGAACCCCCTACACTTATCTTATGGCGCTTTTCCACTGCATGGAACCGCATGGTATGGTGTAGGAACGGTACGGTACGGTGGCGCTTTTCCACTGCATGGAACCTAACATTACGGCTCTCAAAAACAGTACCACCTCGATTGTGGTTCCAAGAGGTACCATACCCGGTACCATATCCCACAATCCTTTACATGCAGTCACTACTAGCCACTGATTGGTCAGAGAATCCCACCCACCCCGTTGTTATCCCACTCAGTTAACTTTAGTACTACTTTAGTGGAAAAGCAAACCATACCGTACCGTACCGAACCGTTCCAACACCGTACCATGCGGTACCAGCAGTGGAAAAGCAAACCGGGCCAAGCAGGGCCGAGTAGAGCCGAGCCGGTACTTGCAGTGGAAAAGTGCCATTATACAAGTGACTGATGGCCAATCAAATCTAAACGAACATTATCAGCCTTAAACAGAACAAATTTTGGCAGAATATGTCTCAAATGACCCTTCTGTACAAATATTCACCCCATGTATGAGATATAATACCAAAAAGATGCTTGATTTTGTGAATGAATAGCCTTTACCATGCCCTACATCTTCTCAGACACATTGGCTGCTTTGTATTTGCAGGAATTAGGGAAGACACTGCATGCTTTATGAAGTATAAGCAGTGTTGTCCTTGTTTATTCCTCAAGTAATTAGTGAGTGTATGTGGGAAATTATTCCTTGAAACTCCCAAACCACATGAAATGGCACATTTTACCAAGGACACATATCCAGTTTCTGTTTTCCCATATAGTTCCCAAAAGAATTCACTAAAGCTGCATAAAATAATTAATGCTAAAACACCTTTAATATCAATTATTCATTCAGTCCAGGTGAATTCAGATGGAAAATGAGTGTGAAAAGAAGGAAAAAGTAACGTTAGATGCATCATGTGAGGAAGTACACATTTCCAATGTGTTAAGGCCGTTGCTGACCTTGGGCCAATTGTTTTTTTCTTAATTAAAGATGTTTAAATGTTTATTTAACTTCTTACAATATAATCAGAATTGCACACTTTTAGTGCAGGTTCACACTGGTGATGATTCTGATGCTTCATGAGTCCCACAGAATCACATGAAGAGGGAAATCACATTATTTTCAATGGTGGCCATTCACATCAATGCAACTCGGTGTGGCAGGATTTTGAAAAAGGTTCCTGTGCTACTTTGGTGTGATTTCAGTGAGAATTGGCTCCATAGAATATGCTAACCATATCCAAAGTCGCATCAAATTTGCAAGACATAATTGAACTGAAAATTGCATCAAAAGCACATCAATCAAGATGTTAATCAAGACAGTGTGGATAATAGTTCACACTGATGTTGGCTACAAAATATTGTATTGTCTAATTCTTGTGCTCTTATTGGTCAGAATATGTGGTAATAGTAACAGGAAAATTAAGATATTTCTGATAACGTTGTGACCTTATAATGTTGGTCAGCAACAGCTCACATTTTACCGAAACAAATCATTCTTAAAAGTGGTTCTAAAGGCAGACATTTTACTTTCTATGCATTAAGGTAAAAAAAAAAAAAAAAAAAACACCTCTTACTTACCTGAGCCCTATCTTAATCCAGCAATGTGCACGAGATCCAGTGATGGTAAAGGTATGTATACTGTTTTCTTCTTTACAGGGCTAGATAGGTTAGTGTTAGATCGTGGATGCCTGTAGACTTATAGATTTTTGTGTTAGGGTGGACTTTTACTTTAATGAAAATAGTAGAGCAGCCTTGCAAGTTTGCAAGTTTTATGCAATGCAAGTTTTATGCATTTTTTGGACTGTGGTAAATGGAAACGCATTTTGCTTAGTATAATGATCTTGCTAACTATATGTTTAAAATTATAAAGTATTAGGCAATTTGAATCATTCATTTTTAACTAAATCCCAAAGTATAGTGATAAAGTATATATAAAGAGTGCTACCATATATGGGTTCTTTCTATTGCCTCATATATAAATATAAACCAAAGAAATATCTATTAACCATGAATGATTAATAGAGATAAATCAAATTCAATGCATCATAATTCCCATAAAGTCCATTATCTCAAATCTTCTTATCAGTGAAGTAAAGTTCCATTGTGCTATTTCACTATTAAGAAGATTTGAGATATTTGACATTATGTGAATTATGATGCATTGAATTTGATTTGAATTGCATTGAATTTGATTTATTTATATTAATCATTCATGGTTGATAGATATTTATTTTGTTTATATTTAAACACGAGGTAATAGAAAAAACTCATATAGGGCAGCGCTCTTTATATATACTTCATCACTATATAAAGACACAGCACCTCCTAGAGCAGCGACCCACATTAGTAAATGTATTACATATTTTTTTCACTTACACCATAAGTGCGGGAATATATTTGAAAGTAGTTTATACACACGCATGCGTATATATATATATATATATATATCTTGTTTCTTTAAATCCCAAAGTATGTTCCATATTATAAGGTTTAGTCATTATGGTGCCCTAAGCACAACTAGATAACAACATGCATTGGGACAAGATCTGCCATTTGTATCAATAGATTCCTGAAATAAGTGAATGCATACTGTCTATTTTGTATTCACAGCTACTTTTACCTTTATTCAAACTAAAATACATTTCTATGTGAATGCATGAAAAAATGTCATTAAAGTAACTAATAAATAACAATTATTAACATTATTGTATTAAATTCTGTTTTTAGTAAAATGCTTGTATCTTATCTTTTGGATATGGTCAGCTTTTTAAATTAGAAGAACAATTTATTGACAAATGACAACTGCATGAAAGCTACTCTTTTCATTTTTAAATGATTTGTATTTATGTTGATTCAGTCCTGAGATTCGGACAGCTCTATCACACCTACCTGTTTTTTTTTTTCAGTGCTTCAGAAAAGTAATACTGGACAGAGAAAGGAGAAGCAGAAGACTGAATCATCTTCCTACCAGCATGTTTCTTGTTAGCATATGGGTACTACAGTACTTCAAATTTGCTCCTTCCGCTACTTCTCCCTCTTTCATTCTAAGCTGTGGACTACAAGAGGCACATACTGGTCAAATTGAAGTACTTACACTGTTCAATTAAAAAATAAATTTATTGATGGATTAATGAATACAGAGCTGCATTCGTTTGTGTCTTTTTTTTTTTTTATCTGCTTGGAGTTCAGCTTTTGAACTTAAAAATGTTAAAAAAAAGAGAGAAAGGGACTTTGATTCATTATGTGGCGAGACATCAACCTTAAGCCAGTATCTTGTAGTTGCTACTTTGTGTGGGCCTTAATCTAAAGTTTTCTTTCTTCTCCTTTATTATAGTTTAAAAATTGTATATAATATAATTCAAGTAAAAAAAATGACACATTCACACAATGTTCGTAGACTAGTCATTAAGTGAAATTTTGGAAGTAGTAAATTACATCCTATACCTAATAGGCTCAATATACAATCCTGAGTCACATATTTGTTGTACAGATTCCAAACTAAGTAGCTGCTTGTGCTTTCTTATAAGAAAGACATTACTCAGTCTGCGTGTTTTAGGTCAGAGACATGTCCCATCTTATCCTATAATGAAACACCCTTGTACACCATTCCTCTTGTGCCCTAAAGCTGTTCAGATGCTGGTTGACTTTGAAGTTGCTCTTCAGTTTGTGGTACTGACAGAAAACAAACTGTCACATTCTGCTGGGCTGGTGGAGCCTTTTCTTAAGCTAGTCATAGAACTGAGTGATTTCATACTGGCCATTCGTTGTTTGGCTACTGATAGACAATGGTCATTAAAAATATTCTTACAAATAATGGCTTATTAAGAACCCTTTTCCTACCCTATAATAAACTGAATTTTTTTCAAAAATCACCACCCCCTTAGAAGGGGACTGGGTTAATAAAATATAGACTGGAGAGCTGAGTACATTTTATACTATACACTTTACACTATACCTAGATATGGCAATGGTAACTCAACTCATTCTGGAAGTTTGTAGCATCCTCAGAAACCTCTACAAGCTTGTTAAAAGACACCTAGACATGCAGTAGTTAGAGGCCGAAACCTTAGTAAAATACCTGCCCAGCCTTGTGCTTGAATACAGTTGCTCCTATATGCACTATACTGTTTTACCATTCTTTCTTTCATAATGGAGGGGCATTATTCACACAGTGCCAATATACATATATATGAGTATATGTATCTGAAGAAGGGGCAAGAAATAAAGTATTTCCCATTTTAGAATATGTGCATTCTTCTGCACATCATATACAGAATGAAAACTATAAATAGCAATACTCTGACAAAGGAACATATTAAAATGTAAAAATGTATATAAAAGTTATAAAGAAGACAAAATAATCAGTTCTATGTTTAGAAAGTAGCTATATTTTTACAATATAAAAGAAAATAGTTTAAAGGAAATGCTTACAAAATATTCAATTTTGAGGTGGCTGTGCAAAGGTTGCTCTGGCATTTCCTATAATTATTATTATTTCAGGTTCTTATATAGCGCTGTCAATTTACGCAGCGCTTTACATATACATTTCACATCAGTCCCTGCCCTCAAGGAGCGTACAACAATCTAAGGTCCCTAACTCACATTCATACATACATACATAGTAGGGCCAATTTTCTTTTTTTTTTTTTTATACAGGATCCAATTAACCTACCAGCATGTCTTTGGAGTGTGGGAGGAAACTGGAGTAACCGGAGGAAACCCACGCAGGCACAGGTAGAACATACAAACTCCAGGCAGGTAGTGTCGTGGTTGGGATTCGAACCAGCAACCCTCTTGCTACTAGGTGAAAGTGCTAACCACTACACCACTGTGCCGCCCATAATATTTTACTAAAGAGATTTATGGCTTGAGTATTAAATATTTTGGTACACTGACACCTCAAATTTCCCAATGTATTTCAATTATTCTAGTAAGTACTAAATGAACTAAGTAAAGTGCTCCCAAACAGTAAATATATAGTGATACAAAACCTCACTTAATATTATTTAAAAGGGCTACCAAGCAATACGTATAAAATAGCATAGGCATATAAAATTAATAAATAATATATACCTTGCCCACTAGGTGTCAATAAATATGTATAAAAAACAATTCATATCAAATATTTCATCAAAAAAAAAATATATATATATACACTGTAATCCATATGTGCCAAAAAAGTTTAATAAATATTGCTATATAAATAAATAGCTTGTGCACAAATTATATATGATTAGTGAAAAAAAATATAGCAAATGTCCAATTTCTTATAATAGTCCTCTAATCTTCAATTTCACCAAATCATGGGTGAATATATCCTCTTAGATCTTTACACAAACACCAATGTGCCCTTCACCATAGATCCTTTTAGGGAATAGGCTCTACATATCCAGTTGACTCCCTCAAATGAATGGGGGGATCATGCAAGCTTGTTAGTACTCATAAACCTGGGTCTGCTAGATCTAAACCACCTGGTTCAGCTAGATCCACAGCTCATATCTTCCACTTTTAAGTCCCAGACATATAACAATCACTTGTCTGATGAAGGGGCCCTGCGTGGCTCTGAAACATTGCTATATATTTATCATGTGACCACGGAATAAAGCTTTGGACCCTTTCAAGGAATCCTTGGTGTGCTGATGACATTTCTTCACTCGATGGGGTGAGCGCATACCCTAAAGGGACCTACGGTGAAGGGCACATTGGTGTTTGTGTGAAGATCCAAAAGTATATACTCACCCATTATTTGGCGGAATGGAAGATTAGAGGACTAGGAGATAGGACATTTGCTATGTATATAATTTTTTTTTTTTATTGCACTAGCCATATATATTTTTTGCACAAGCTATTTATTTGTATAATAATATTTAAAAACCGTTTTTGGCACATATGGATTGCAGTGTATATACAGTATATTGATGAAATATTTGATATTATTTGTTTTTTTTTTACACATATTTATTGACAACTAGTGGGCAAGGTATAAATTATATAATTATATATTTAATATTCCTATGTTATTTATTATATATATCACTTGGTAGCACTTTTTAAATAATATTGAGTGAAGTTTTATATCAATAAATATTTAGTGTTTTATTTATTTATTTAGAAGCGCTTAACTTAGTTAATTTAGATTTTATATGTGGTGTGGTGTTTGTACCATTCAGTGGCAGATGCTTCAGCAATATTTTTTATGCTCTCTTAGGGATAGCGTTGATTATATTGATATTGTTAGTGCAGGGATTTTTTTATTTTTCTATTCTAGTAAGTAAATGGTCTGAATTGACTATGGGATGTGTTTTTGAAGGATAATCTGTGCTGCACATAGTAACCAATCCCTTCATGCTCTTGATATATAAATAGGATTATATATATGTTACAGGTAACAATACTAGCTGTTTCTTCAGATACAATTAAAGTTCTGTCTTTATTCTGTGTGTTTAAAAAAAAAAAAAAAGAAAAAAAAAAAAATATATATATATATATATAGAGTAAGCTGGGGCCCAACAGGAGTGAACCTGGGACAGGACATCTACATTCCCCATCTTAAGCCCTGGCCCATGCTTTACAGTAAAAGCATAGTCCTGAAGGGCCAGAAACCACCGGTTCATCTGCCTATTTGTCTCTTTCTTTTGGGCCATCCACTTGAGGGAGGGAAACATGGTCAGTTATTAACTCAAACCTGCGCCCTAATAGATAATACCTTAGTGTGTCTAAGGCCCACTTTATGGCTAAACATTCCTTTTCTATAATAGCATACTTTCTCTCATGCTCAATAAGCTTTCTGCTCAGGTACACCACAAGGTGTTCTTCGCCTTTGTGTACCTTTGACAATACTGCCCAAATGCCAACACCAGACACATCCGTCTGAACCAAAAAATGGAAGAATCAGGGGAGGAGTACAACACTAATTGTGCAAAAATGGGCCTTCTTCAAGATTTGGAAAGACTCTTCTGCTTCTGAGGACCATTTTACCCTTATGGAGTCTTTTCCTTTTGTAAGGTCGGCCAGTGGAGCTGCTAAAGTGTCAAAATTCGGGACGAACCTTCTATAGTATCCCGTGGTACCCAGAAACACTCTGACCTATTTCTTGTTTACCAGATGTGGCCACTCTTGGATGGCTTTTACTTTGTTTAATTGGGGTTTTATGACTCCTCGACCAATTGTGTAGCCCAAATACCTGGCTTCCTCTAAACCAATTGTGCAGTTTTTTGGATTCACCATAAAACCTTCCTTGAAAGGGGAATCCAAGGCTGCCTGGACCCGGGGCAAGTGACACTCCCAGTCAGTGCTATGTATTACTATGTTGCATAGATAGTCTGCTGCATGCTTGTGGTGAGGTCTTTGGGTCCTGTCCATGGCCCTCTGAAATGTCGCAGGGGCATTTTGTACTGAAACAAACCCTCAGGGGTCACGAATGCAGTCTTTTCTTTGGCGCTATCAGTCAGGGGGATTTGCCAATATCCTTTGGTCAAGTCCAAAATGGTCAGATAGCGGACTTTGCCAAGTTGGTCTATAAGTTCCTCTACTCTGGGCATTGGGTACGTGTCAAATTTTGTCACTGATTCAAGTTTCCTGAAGTCATTACAAAACTTCCAAGTAAAGTCCGGTTTTGGGACTAACACCATGGGACTAGACCAGTCACTATTGGACTCCTCAATGACATCTAGCTCCAGCATCCTTTTGACTTCGTCCTTGATGTTCTTTCTCCTAGCTTCAGGAATTCGGTATGGCTTGAGTTTGACACGTACTCCAGGTTAATTTACAATATCATGCTGAACAACTGAAGTTGTGCCTGGTAACTCTAAAAATCTTTCTCTGTTCCTTATCACGAACTCTGTAGCTTCCTGCTTTTGGGAGCAAGACAGTGTGTCTGGAATTGTAATTTCAGGGACCAGAGGGGACTCAGTACTCCCTGGGGGTTACAAGCGCAAAGTTTGCAGCTAATGCGAGCCTATCCTACCAGGGCTTTAGCAGGTTCACATGGTATATGTGCCCAGACTTTCTTTTACCCGCTTAATATACCTTGTAATTTATCTCCCTGACTCTTTCAACTACTTCAATGGGACCCTGACACTTAGCCAAGAACTTGCTTTCAACAGTGGGAACTAAGACCAGGACCTTGTCACCAGGTGAGAATACGGAATCAGGTCCCCCTGTTGTATATTCTTTGTTGGGCTTTTTGAGACTGAAGTTAATGTTCCTTTACCATGGGCATTATCGCTGCAATTCTATCCTGCATCTGAGCAATATGTTCAATTACAATTTTGTGAGGTGTCTGCTCCCCCTCCCAGGTTTCCTTGGCTATGTCTAGGAGTCCCCAAGGGTGTCTCCCATAGAGCAACTCAAATGGAGAGTACCCCATAGAGGACTGGGTAACCTCCTTGATAGCAAACATCAAGTATGGAAACAAGAAGTCACAGTTTTTTCCATCCTCGTCAACAACCTTTTTCAACACTCTTTAATGTTTTATTAAAACGTTCCACCAGACCATCAGGTTGAGAGTGGTTCACAGAGGTTTGCAACTGTGTCACCAAAACAATTTGCGCAACTCTTAAGTTAGGGACCCCAACTCGACTGAACATCATAAACAACTCCATGGCAAAGTATTTAGCAGATGTGTTGCATAAAGGGACTGCCACGGGTTAACGGGTAGCATAGTCCATAATTACATGAATGTGTGGATGGCCCCAGGCAGATTTGGGCAGTGGACCCACAAGGTCCATTACAATCCTCCCAAAGGGGACTTCAATGGCACTAAAGGACTTCAAAAGTGAGGCAGGGGTGCTAACATTTGACTTACAGGGCAGGATTGAGAATACTTCTCAATGCCTTTCTGAGCCCCTTGCTAGTAAAACCTGCATAACACTCTTTTAGTGGTTTTCTCAACACCCAAATGACCTTCCAGCAAGGGTCCATAGGCAAGTTCTAGTACCACCCTTCTGTACGTTTAGGGACCACCACACTGGATACAGTAAATCCTCATTGCTACTGAAATACAGAAAACAGAGCCTGTCCCCTGGTTCGACAGGTACACCATTAACCATTACCACATTTTCCCAGGCCCAGGCAAGGGTAGGGTCTCTTCTCTGCTCAGTACTAGAGGTGGGCGAACGGTTCAGGTCGAACATTGGCTGTTCACCCGTTCGACGAACACCCGAATTATCGGGGCGTTTGACTGTTTGTTCGGACCACCAAATGACCACAATGCACTGTGTCACCGCACAGTGCATTGGAAGCCCTGATTGGTTGGAGCAATGAAAGCTCAATCAGGTCACAGAGCACTGTCAGAGTCATGATTGGAGAAAGTAATGATGACTCTATCCAATCATGGCTCATTGCTCTTAGTCCCACCGAACACTATAAAAGTATTCTTTCAATAGCAGCTATTTGTAGTGTGGTATTGTCATGGAGAGAGATAGAATAGGGCTCTGTTCAGTGCTACTAGAGAGTTAGAGTGCTATAGTGTGCTATTCTGATTCTATTGTCAGTGTAGAATATCAGTTTAGTGTGAATCTAGTGATAGTTCAGTCAGTGTGAGTGTAGTGCGATCATTCATTTTTACTTTAGTGTCACTTTAGTGTTAATCTAGTGATAGTTCAGTCAGTGTGAGTGTAGTAAACATTCATTTTCACTTTAGTGTGAATCTAGTGATAGTACAGACAATGTGAGTGTAGTGACCTGACCATTCATTTTTACTTTGGTATCAGTTTGTTTTGTCAGGGCAGGTTTACTGCATTATAGTTCAGTGCATTAGTGCATGTTTAACAAAGTATATTTCTGTGAGTTACTGCACGTTTAACGCAGAATATTTCTGTGCGTTACTGCACGTTTAACGCAGTATATTTCTATGCGTTACGTGCTGTTTAACACAGTATATTTCAGTGCGTTATGTGGCATTTACACAGTATATTTCTGTGCGTTAGTGCACGTTTAACACAGTATATTTCAGTGCATTACCGCATATTTACACAGTATATTTCTGTGTGTTAATGCCTGTTTAACACAGTATATTTCTGTGTGTTCTTGCAGGTTGAAAACAGTATATTTCTGTGCATTATTGCACATTTAATGCAGTATATTTCTGTGTATTAGTGCACGTTTAACGCAGTATATTTCTGTGTGTTAGTGCACGTTTAACGCAGTATATATCTGTGTGTTAGTGCACGTTTACGCAGTATACTTCTGTGTGTTAGTGCACGTTTAACGCAGCATATTTCCGTGCGTTATTGCACATTGAACACAGTATATTTCTGTGCATTACTGCACGTTTAACGCAGTATATTTCTGTGCGTTATGTGCCGTTTAACACAGTATATTTCAGTGTGTAATGTGGCATTTACACAGTATATTTCTGTGCGTTAATGCACGTTTAACACAGTATATTTCAGTGCATTACTGCATGTTTAACGCAGTACATTTCTGTGCGTTAATGCCCATTTAACGCAGTATATTTCTGTGCGTTCTTGCTGGTTGAATATACAGTATATTTCCGTGCGTTTTTGCACATTTAATGCAGTATATCTCTGTGCATAACGCGCCGTTTAATGTAGTATATTTCTGTGCGTTAGTGCGCGTTTAACGCAGTATATTTCTGTATGTTAGTGCACGTTTAACACAGTATATTTCTGTGTGTTAGTGCAGGTTTACGCAGTATATTTCTATGTTAAGTGCCATTTAAAGCAGTATATTTCAGTGCATTAAGTGCCATTTAAATCAGTATATTTCAGTGCGTTACGTGGCATTTACACAGTATATTTCTGTGATTTAGAGCATGTTTAACACAGTATATTTCTGTGCGTTACTGCACGTTTAACGCAGAAAATTTCTGTGCGTTAATGCACATGTAGCGCAGTATATTTCTTTGCATTTTTTCAGGTTGAACACAGTATATTTCTGTGCATAACGTGCCGTTTAACGCAGTATTTTTCTGCGCGTTAGTGCACTTTTAACGCAGTATATTTCTGTGTGTTAGTGCACGTTTAACGCAGTATATTTCTGTGCATTTTTGCAGGTTGAACACAGTATATTTCTGTATATTATTGCACATTTAATGCAGTATATTTCTGTGCATAACATGCCATTTGACGCAGTATTTTTCTGCGCATTAGTGCACGTTTAACGCAGTATATTTCTGTGTGTTAGTGCACATTTAACGCAGTATATTTCTGTGCGTTAGTGCACGTTTACGCAGTATATTTCTGTTCATTAGTGCACGTTTAACTAGCATATTTCTGTGCTTTTTTGCACTTTGAACGCAGTATGTTTCAGTGTGTTAAGTGCCATTTAAAGCAGTATATTTCAGTGTGTTAGTGCACATTTACCACAGTATATTTAAGGGCATTCTGTGCCGTTTAACATAGTATATTTATGTGCATTACAGCACGCTTTGTGCAGTATATTTCTGTGCGTTAGTGCATGTTTAACGTAGTATATTTCAGTGTGTTACGTGCCGTTTAATGCAGTATATTTCTGTGCATTACTGCAGGTTTAACGCAGTATATTTCTGTGCGTTAATGCATGCTTAACGCAGTATATTTCTGTGCGTTAGTACAGTTTTATTGCACTATATTGTACTGTGTTGGTGGAGTGGGTCTGTGTATTGAGTACTCAGGTTAAAATGCACCAAAAACCACTTTCCATTGATTAAAGTGCATCTACGTACATATTTCCACATCTTTATTACATTTTGTTAATAAGCACCTTCCCATCATGTCTGAGAGGCCAACAAGGAGAGGCAGACATTGTGAGGGGGCCAGCAGCGTATGTGTCCACAGGCAAAGGTGAACGTGGTCAGTCCTCAGGCAGGGCATCCTTTCCTCTGTTTAGTGATGTTGCCCCAGCTATCCAGCCACAGCATGCAGAGGAGGTAGTGGACTGACTTACTAAACCATCCTCATCTCCCAACATCCAAGCAGAGACTAGTGCGCAGTCCACTGCAGCTGCCAGAGTGGCTAAATCTGCCTCCTTGTCCACAGCTATTCCTGCCATAGCCCCAGCATCAGGCATGGAGGAGTCAGCTGAGTTATTTGAACACAGCGTCAGACACTTGCTTCTTGACGATGCTCAGCCATTACTTGATTCGGATGTTGGCTCTGAGGTTGAGGAAGGTAGGAACGTGAACCTACAGAGAGGAGAGAACACTGGTACACAAATTGGCAGTCCTATTCCCCCAGCCGCAGTGTATTGCCAAGTTGTGTCCAGTGGTAATGAGGGTGATGATGATTTTTTTTCAAATTCTTTATTGATCAAAACATAAACAGAAAGAAAGCATGACGCGTATAATCACAGTATACACAACAAGAGTATGCATGGAAGGAGAAAGTAAACTGGAGGCATGGAAATGCACAAGAATCATATCTAAAAGTTATCAAACTAATACAGTACATAAAGTACAAGTGAAGGGCAAAACCAGATCAACATAACAATTGATTACTGTGGTACAGTAGTGGCATCAATTCCATGGGAACAGTGAGGTGTAAAAAAAAGTAAAAAAAAAGTAAAAAAAAAGTAGAGAGCCACACCATTGCGATTACACGCTTATACTCGGATATAGAAGTAACACTTTTCTCTGAACGGGAGGGGAAAGATCAAGGAGGGACAGAGGAGAATCTGAGGAATCTGATGGAAAAAGAGCAGACCTGAACAGAGAGAGGGGGGGACGAAAAGGGGGTGACAGTGAAGGGAAATAGTAGGCAGGCATCCCGTGCGAGTGACACCAACACAACAGAACTCCAAGTCAGGTGCCAGGGGCGCCCAGAGCCTGTCCTTCGTCCGAGAGAATGAACGCATTCCAACATGCCCAGATTTTGGAGTATCGTTCTTTTCTCCCCTGTGCAGTGAGTACCATATCTTCCAAATCATTGATCCACTTAACCCTGCGGAGAAACAAGGAGAGTGTCGGAGGTGACGTGGACTTCCAGCAGAGACTGATACAGGACTTTGCAGCATCCGTGAGGTGTCTGAGCACAGATCTTTTGTACTTTCTAGGCGCAATCCTGGAGCAATGAAGTAAGAAGAACGCAGGGTCATCCGGGACAACAAACTCTGTCATCTTCTGAATAACTCTGCGCACCCCCACCCAGAAGTCGCGCAGCGCAGGGCAGCTCCAAAAAATATGAGCCATAGTTTCCCTCTCCTTCCGGCAGCGCCAACAACTGTCCGAGGTCTCGGGGAAGATATGGTGGAGTCTAGAAGGGGTGTAGTACCAGTGAGTCAGAATCTTATAGTTCGATTCTTGGATGCGAGTACAAATAGAGGACTTGAGAGAGAATCTCACCATGTTACGCCGTTGTAAGTCAGAGAAGACCTTGTGGAGTTCTCCTTCCCATTTTAAAATCCCTGGTAGAACGAAGTCATCAGGCGGGAGAGAAAGGAGAGCATATAATTGGGATCGGGTATGAGGCATAGGGCCCTGGGCGACCAGAAGAACAGAGATTCTTGCAGCTCTGCAGGGGCAGGCCCAGAGGTGGTTCATGTCATGCCAGGAAAGGGCTGTCTGCCACTAGACAGTGAAAGTTGACATATGTGCAATGCCTGGCACATGTCCTCAATTTGGTGCTGCAGCATTTCCTAAATAGGTACCCAGGGTTGGAAGATTTGTTAAAGCAGGCCAGAAGAGTCTGTAGCCATTTCAAGCAGTGATACACAGCCAGTGCTCGGTTGGCTTAAATTCAGTGGGAATTGCACCTGCCCATAAACTGCCTGATTTGTGACATACCTACCAGGTGAAACTTGACTTTGGCAATGCTGCAGTGGCTGCACATGCAGCAGAGGGCCGTCAACGGGTACCTGTGTGAGTATGGCACAATGACAGCCTCAGGCCGGGTCAGCTTTTTTTCCCCATGCCAAAGGCAGCTGATAAAGGATGCATGCACTGTACTGTCACCATTTGAGGAGGCCACAAGGATGGTGAGCCATGGCAATGCATGCATCAGTGAAACAATCCCTGTTGTGTTCCGGCTGGAGCAGACTCTGTGTGGCATTATGAACAGGGCACTCGAGGCAGAGCAGCGGGAGGAAGAGGACTTCCTTTCCTCTTAAGGCCCCTTTTATGCAGACACCATTCTTCCTATGCCACAGAACGCACAAGAGGAGAGGGAGGAGGAGGATTCCGGCAGTTTTGGAGGCACTGAAGCAGAGGAAGACATACGTCAACCCTCAACAGATGATTTTCCATCCCCAGAACCTTTGGGAGTAGTACGTGGCAGGGAGGAGGCAGTTCCAGATACTGTATTCCTTAGTGACCCTGAGGAGTCTGCTTCTCATGCCTCCGCAAACATGCGGTGCATGGGTTCCCTCATGCTTCAAAGTAGTGCTGTATCTTAGCGTAGGCAGACAAGGCCCAGGCCAAGGGCGGCACTTTGCAGGGGGCAGCAAAAAAGCTGCACCCCGCATGAAAAAAAACAGCCTCCTCCTGGCTCCCGCACAAAAAGGGTCACCGCCGGCTTGCACTACACTTTTAGTATAGTGCCAGTCTTATGGGGTGAATTGGGCCGGAGGGCAGGGTTCAGGAGGCAAGTCAGTCTGGCACCCCCATAAAGCAGTCACACTGCTACCTGCCGGTATGATAATACCGGCCAGTGAGAGCATTCAGACAGATCGCAGGCTGCCGACTACAGTTAATACAACTGGCCCGTCGGCCACCAATGATAATAAATGTGGCACTGCAGCCTAATGCTCCACCTACCCTTCCTCCGCCCCCAGGTATGGCAGGCATCATCTCAATAATAGAATTTAATTTCTTTAAACATCCTTGTCCTTGAGTGAGCATACTGAATTGCATCACATACAATTAAGACTTAATTGTATATGATGGCAGTAATATTTTGGACCTGCTCACCTCCATATGTGCTATTGCAATATGTCACTGGATTAGTAAGATTATTCCTTTCTTTTAGGATATTTGGACTTGTGTTTGCTGCCACTGATTATTTCACTTATTTATAAAATGACTATGGACTTCCTAGTCATTATACAAATAAGTGAAATAATCCTATCATTACAATCAGTGGCAGTAAACACAAGTCCAAATTTCTTAAAAGAAAGGAGTAATCTTACTAATTCTGTGACATGAGGCTGTACTAATGGCCACTGATAAGGTTGACTGATGGCCACTGATGAGGTGGCACTAATAAGCTGCACTGATGGGGCTGCACTGTTAAGGCAGCACTGATATGCTGCACTGATGGGCACTGATATTCTGCACTGATGTGTGCTAATAGGCTACACTGATGATATGCTGCTCTGATGGCCACTGATGAGGCGGCAGTGGTGCATACTGATAAACTGCACTGATGGGCACTAATGGGGCAGCAATGATAAGGCAGCACTGATTTGCTGCACTGATGGGCACTGATAACATAGAAACATAGAAACATAGAATGTGTCGGCAGATAAGAACCATTTGGCCCATCTAGTCTGCCCAATATATCTGAATCCTATGAATAGTCCCTGGCCCTATCTTATATGAAGGATAGCCTTATGCCTATCCCATGCATGCTTAAACTCCTTCACTGTATTTGCAGCTACCACTTCTGCAGGAAGGTTATTCCATGCATCCACTACTCTCTCAGTAAAGTAATACTTCCTCATATTACTTTTAAACCTTTGCCCCTCTAGTTTAAAACGGTGTCCTCTTGTGGTAGTTTTTCTTCTTTTAAATATGCTCTCCTCCTTTACCGAGTTGATTCCCTTTATGTATTTAAAAGTTTCTATCATATCCCCTCTGTCTCTTCTTTCTTCCAAGCTATACATGTTAAGGTCCTTTAACCTTTCCTGGTAAGTTTTTTCCTGCAATCCATGTACTAGTTTAGTAGCTCTTCTCTGAACTCTCTCTAGAGTATCTATATCCTTCTGGAGATATGGCCTCCAGTACTGCGCACAATACTCCAAGTGAGGTCTCACCAGTGTTCTGTACAGCGGCATAAGCACTTCTCTCTTTCTACTGCTTATACCTCTCCCTATACATCCAAGCATTCTGCTGGCATTTCGTGCTGCTCTATTACATTGTCCTCCCACTTTTAAGTCTTCTGAAATAATTACTCCTAAATCCCTTTCCTCAGATACTGAGGTCAGGACTGTGTCAAATATTCTATATTCTGCCCTTGGGTTTTTACGCCCCAGGTGCATTATCTTGCACTTATCCACATTAAATTTCAGTTGCCAGAGTTCTGACCATTCTTCTAGTTTTCCTAAATCCTTTTCCATTTGGCGTTTCCCTCCAGGAACATCAACCCTGTTACATATCTTTGTGTCATCAGCAAAAAGACAAACCTTACCATCGAGGCCTTTTGCAATATCACTTATGAAGATATTAAACAAAATTGGTCCCAGTACAGATCCCTGAGGTACCCCACTGGTAACACGACCTTGTTCTGAATGTTCTCCATTGACTACAACCCTCTGTTGTCTGTCATTTAGCCACTGCCTAATCCACTCAATAATATGGGAGTCCATGCTCAATGACTGTAGTTTATTGATAAGTCTTCTATGTGGGACAGTGTCAAAAGCCTTACTAAAATCTAGATATGCAATGTCTACTGCACCTCCCCCGTCTATTATTTTAGTCACCCAGTCAAAAAAATCTATAAGATTTGTTTGACATGATCTCCCTGAAGTAAACCCATGTTGTTTTTCATCTTGCAATCCATGGGATTTAAGATGTTCCACAATTCTATCCTTTAATAGGGTTTCCATTAATTTGCCTACTATTGATGTCAGACTCACTGGTCTATAGTTGCTTGATTCCTCCCTACTACCTTTCTTGTGAATGGGCACGACATTTGCCAATTTCCAATCTTCCGGGACGACTCCTGTTACTAATGATTGGTTAAATAAATCTGTTAATGGTTTTGCCAGCTCACCACTAAGCTCTTTTAATAATTTTGGGAGTATCTCATCAGGACCCTGTGACTTATTTGTCTTCACTTTAGACAGCAATCTTAGAACGTCTTCCTCTGTAAAGACACATGCATCAAACGATTCATTAGTCATCCTTTCAAGTGGAGGCCCTTTTCCTTCTTTTTCTTCGGTAAAAACTGAACAGAAGTATTCATTAACCTCCCTGGCGGTATGATTATGTCAGGAATTACATACCAAAAGCGGTACAATTGTTTTCATGGAAATTTGGCGTTATGTATTATAGGCCTACAATTCTTAGTAATTACTGACTTAAACCTGACCAAAACAAGAGTCTAGTAGACATCCCAGATGTGATCATTTTGAAACACAAACGCATGAATTATAATCGAATCAATAATATTATTTTATTATTTAATATATAATATATATAATAAAATTATATTATTGATTAGATTATAATTCATGCATTATATATTATATATAGATATATGTGTGTGTGTGTATATATATATATACACACATATATATATATATATATATATATATATATATATATATATATATATATATATATATATATATATATATATATATATATATAATATATAACGCATGAATTATAATTGAATCAATAATATAATTTTATATATATATACGTGTGTGTGCATATATATATATATATACACATATATATATGCATATATATATATATATATATATATATATATATATATATATACCGGTATGTATCGGTATGTATATATATATATATATATGCATATATATATGCATATACATATATATGTATATATATATATATATATATATATATATATATATGCATATATATACAGTGGGTACGGAAAGTATTCAGACCCCCTTACATTTTTCACTCTTTGTTATATTGCAGCCATTTGCTAAAATAATTTAGGTTCATTCTTCTTCCTCATGAATGTACACATAGCACCCCATACTGACAGAAAAACACAGAATTGTTGACATTGTTGCAGATTTATTAAAAAAGAAAAACTGAAATAGCACATGATCCTAAGTATTCAAACCCTTTGCTCAGTATTTAGTAGAAGCCCCCTTTTGATCTAATTCAGCCAGAAGTCTTTTTGGGAAAGATGCAACAAGTCTTTCACACCTGGATTTGGGGATCCTCTGCCATTCCTCCTTGCAGATCCTCTCCAGTTCTGTCAGGTTGGATGGTAAACTTTGGTGGACAGCCATTTTTAGGTCTCTCCAGAGATGCTCAATTGGGTTTAAGTCAGGGCTCTGGCTGGGCCATTCAAGAACAGTCACGGAGTTGTTGTGAAGCCACTCCTTCGTTATTTTAGCTGTGTGCTTAGGGTCATTGTCTTGTTGGAAGGTAAACCTTCGGCCCAGTCTGAGGTCCAGAGCACTCTGGAGAAGGTTTTTGTCCAGGATATCCCTGTACTTGGCCGCATTCATCTTTCCCTCGATTGCAACCAGTCGTCCTGTCCCTGCAGCTGAAAAACACCCCCACAGCATGATGCTGCCACCACCATGCTTCACTGTTGGGACTGTATTGAACAGGTGATGAGCAGTGCCTGGTTTTCTCCACACATACCGCTTAGAATTAAGGCCAAAAAGTTCTATTTTGGTCTCATCAGACCAGAGAATCTTATTTCTCACCATCTTGGAGTCCTTCAGGTGTTTTTTAGCAAACTCCATGCGGGCTTTCATGTGTCTTACACTGAGGAGAGGCTTCCGTCTGGCCACTCTGCCATAAAGCCCCGACTGGTGAAGGGCTGCAGTGATGGTTGACTTTCTACAACTTTCTCCCATCTCCTGACTGCATCTCTGGAGCTCAGCCACAGTGATCTTTGGGTTCTTCTTTACCTCTCTCACCAAGGCTCTTCTCCCCCGATAGCTCAGTTTGGCCAGACGGCCAGCTCTAGGAAGGGTTCTGTTCGTCCCAAACGTCTTCCATTTGAGGATTATGGAGGCCACTGTGATCTTAGGAACCTTAAGTGCAGTAGAAATCTTTTTGTAACCTTGGCCAGATCTGTGCCTTGCCACAATTCTGTCTCTGAGCTCTTCAGGCAGTTCCTTTGACCTCATGATTCTCATTTGCTCTGACATGCATTGTGATCTGGAAGGTCTTATATAGACAGGTGTGTGGCTTTCCTAATCAAGTCCAATCAGTATAATCAAACACAGCTGGACTCAAATGAAGGTGTAGAACCATCTCAAGGATGATCAAAAGAAATGGAAAGCACCTGAGTTAAATATATGAGTGTCACAGCAAAGGGTCTGAATACTTAGGACCATGTGATATATCAGTTTTTCTTTTTTTAATAAATCTGCAACAATGTCAACAATTCTGTGTTTTTCTGTCAGTATGGGGTGCTATGTGTACATTCATGAGGAAGAAGAATGAACCTAAATGATTTTAGCAAATGGCTGCAATATAACAAAGAGTGAAAAATTTAAGGGGGTCTGAATACTTTCCGTACCCACTGTATATATATATATATAATATAAAATGTGTTTTGTGCAACGTTTTTTTTAAATTTCCCTCCCTAGTTTCGCTCCCATGCAGCATTGCTGCTGCAGGGAACAGAACTAGGAAGTGATCAGACCGACGGAGGAGCGGCGGGACTCTCGGCTGGCGATCTCAGCAATGAGAGATCATCGCTGGATTGCCAGGATAAGGTAAGAGAACACCGCTGCGCTCTCTGCACATCCACCCCGAGCGTGACTCGGGGTTACCGCTCCTGCAATGAAAAATCCACCCTGAGTCACGCTCGGGATTAAGGCAGTCGGCTAGCCCTTTATTCTCTTCTACATACCTTCCGTCCTTTGTTTTTAATTTAGTTATTCCTTGTTTTAATTTCCTTTTTTCATTTATATATCTGAAGAATGTCTTATCCCCCTTTTTCATAGACTGAGCTAGTTTTTCTTCTGCCTGCGCTTTAGAAGTTCTTATAACTTGCTTGGCCTCGTTCTGCCTAATCTTGTAGGATTCCTTATCTTCATTGCTCTGGGTTTTTTTATAATTACAAAATGCTAGCTTTTTATTTTTAATGATTTGGGCCACTTCTGCTGAGTACCACAGTGGTCTCTTCCTTTTTTTGCTTTTACTGACAAGTCTAATGCATTTTTCTGTTGCCTTCAATAATGCACCTTTTAAGTAGTCCCATTTCTCCTGGACTCCATGTAATCTATTCAAGTCTGATAAGGACTCATTTATGACTAATTTCATTTTTGAAAAGTCTGTTTTTCTAAAATCTAAAACTTTTGTTTTTGTGTGGTGTGACTCTTTCACAGTTCTTATATTAAACCACACTGACTGGTCATCACTAGATCCCAAAGTTTCGCCTACAATGACATCATATACCGAATCCCCATTTGTGAATACCAAATCCAAAATGGCCTCCCTCCGGGTTGGCTCCTCAACCACTTGTTGCAGAGACAACCCCAGTAGGGAATTTAGAATATCTGTACTCCTGGTAGAACTTGCTATTTTGGTTTTCCAGTTTATATCTGGAAGATTGAAATCTCCCATAATGATAACTTCTCCTTTCATTGTCATTTTAGCTATTTCTTCAACTAGTAGATCATCTAGTTCTTTGACTTGACCAGGTGGTCTATATATCACACCTACACGAGTTACTGCATGATTAGCAAACTGCAACGTAACCCAAACTGACTCTATGTTGGCCTCACCAACTTGTATTTGGTTAGATTTAATGCTATCTTTCACATACAGGGCCACTCCTCCTCCTTGCTTGCCTTCTCTGTCTCTTCTGTATAAAGAGTACCCTGGTATGGTTATGTTCCAGTCATTTCTTTCATTAAACCATGTCTCCGTAACAGCTACTAAATCTACATTCTCAGATGCCATTATTGACCCAAGTTCATTGATTTTTTTACCTAAACTGCGAGCATTTGTAGACAGGACTCTGAGCTTATCATTTCTTAACCTCTGTGCTTCTGACCTGTTCTGGCATTGTTTCGGGGGGCAATTGGACTCTAGTATTTTCACTCTTTTGCCCCCCCCCCTTTCCTAGTTTAAATACTCTTTTGCAAATTCTTGGAGTTGTTCACTAAGTACATTTGTTCCTTTGAGAGAAAGATGCAAACAATCTTTTTTGTACAGTTCCTTTCTATTCCAAGTAGAGCTATCATGAGAAACAAAGCCAAATCCTTGCTCTTGACACCATTTACTAAGCCATATGTTGAACTCCTTTATGCGCCTCTGCCTATCATTCTGAACATTATGCACAGGCAGAACTTCAGAAAATGAAATGGTGGATGCAAAATCCTGTATGTCATTTCCAAGTGTGATAAAAGATTTTTTCACCTCTGACACTTCATTGCAAGCCAGGTCATTTGTCCCTAGATGGACAAGAACATCCACGTCCCCTTCCTGCTTTGCTTGCTTAACAATATTAATAATACGTCTTCTATCTCGCCTAGCAGTAGCACCAGGGAGACATCTCACAAAACCATTTTCTTTAAGCTCCACACTTCTTATGATTGAATCACCCAGCAACAGCTGCTTCCTTTGAGACTTCACTTTATCTTTTTTGTCCTTGGCTGCAGTCTTGCATACATTAGACATAGGAGTCGATGGTTTCTCACCCTCTGTGCTTGAGTCCATATCCATGTTGTCCTTACATTCTGAGAGTGCTGCAAATGAATTTTGGAGAACCACCGACTGTGGGACTTGTCTTCTATCCACCACTCTAAGTCTTCCAGAACCTACAGTAACCCATCTGCCATTTCTGGGGGTCCTCTGTGGCAGTGACATTGCAGCAGTCCCAGCTGGAGTTTGTTTAACAGATAATTTAAATATCTCTGATTTCAAAAATGCAATTTCCTGCTGCAGTAAGGAGAATTGCCTACAGATCTGACAGCATCCGAATCTCCAAAGAGTGGAACATGAAATAAATGTACAACAATTCCTGCACTGAACCAAGTCTGCCATTTTAAAGAGGAGAAAAAAAAATTGTAAATTTAAGTCAAACAAATCTTACCTTTTTTTTTTTCTTTTTCCACCTTCCAGCCTACCTCCTGACTATCTCCTGCAATATCTCTTCACTGTACTTAAAATGTTGTACTTGAATGGTGTACTTGCAGCTAATGAATTGACTTGCAGCTAATGAATTGATGCACTGATGGCACGAGGCGGCACTGATAAGCTTCACTGATGGGGTTCCACTGATATGCTGCCCTGATGGGCACTGATATGTTTCACTGATGGGCACACTGATGAGGCAGAGCTGATGGCCACTGATATGATGCACTGGTGGCCACTGATGGGGCTGTACTGATGGCCTCTGATGAGGCCGCACTTATATGCTGCACTGATGAGGCTACACTGATGGGCAGTAATGAGGCTGCACTGATGGGCAGTAGTGAGGCTGCACTGATGGGCAGTAATGAGGCTGCACTGATGGGCGCTGATAAGGCTGAACTTATGGGCACTGATAGACTGTGGTTGTGGTCTGTGGTTTACAGATGACAGGGCGGGTCATAAATAGGAAGGGGTGTGGCCTTTACAGGAAGGGGTGGGTCATTTTTAAATTAGGGGGTGCCAATGTTTATTCAGGCCTAGGGCAGCACAAAACCTAAATACAGCACTGCTTCAAAGCCTGCGAAAGGACCCAAGAATACATGGCATTAAGGAGAAGGATCACTATTGGTTGACAACCCTCCTTGACCACCGTTACAAGGGGAAAATCACAGAACTCATCCTGTCCCCACAGAAGGTGCAGAAGATGAAATCTCTTGAGGACAACTTAAAGAGGACTTTATCTAATGCTTTTCCCGACTCTAGTAGGTTACAGTGTCAGGGAAAACGTCGTTTTTAGGCTTGTGTTGGTCAAGAAAGGAGCAGTGGAGAAGGGAGACACCTAAGTGATGGATTTCACAATTTTTTTAGTCCTCGCCACCCAGGGTTTTCAGCTTCCACATCCTATCGGCAGTGTCTGCATCCTATGGTGGATGATTATCTAGGGACAAAAACAGAGATGGAGAGCTTTCCAGTTAACAATCCACTAGGTTTCATGGGCACAATTAACACCCAAAGACCAATTTTTCTGCACCTGTTTGACAGATGCATATAATTTACATTTTTGACAGCAAGGCCAATTCTTGCTTTCATCAAGAGTACCTCTATAGGGTTACGGTGGGAAGGCACCTTATACACACGAAGACCAATTTTTCCATGCCTGTTACTTCTATCCAAAGTCTGTGGAAGAGAATTTATCCAAAAAATCTCTAATCTTGTTCCCAGTGCACTACATTGTGGCCTCATCATACTGACTGGTTCCCCAAGCCGTTGTTTATAAAATAAAGAAAGCTTGCAGGAAAAATGTAATTTTTGGCTTTCTAAATGCAATTATTTCTGCAGCAGCTTCTATACACAGGACAGATGTGCCACTTTACAGGTAAAGGGGACCCCCCAGGCACTAAATTTTTCATTTTTATTGTTATTTCTCATTTTGATACTTTCACTTTAAGCATCAGTAAATCACTGTTCATTTAAAAATGACGTTTTTTACAAACCTTTTTTTCATTGATACATGTCCCTCAAGGCAGTACCCAGATCCCCATAACCATTACTTGCATATAAGCCTTCAAAATGAGCACTTTTGATTTTTCCAGCTTGGGTCCCATAGACTTCAATGGGGTTCGATGTTTGGTTCCAAATTTTCACGATGTTTGAAAGTTCTGGTGCGAACCGAAGAGGGGGTCATTCGGCCCATCCCTACATAGTAACAAAGTTTTCCAAGTGCACATTAGGATTAGTACATTTTAATGTAGCTTCAGTGTCAGCAGAAGGCTGTCCACTTTCACTGGCTGTGGGGACTTCCTCAATCTTCTCTAGTTCTCCTGTCATAACAAAGAAAGAAAAATCTAGGGATTCCTGAGAGGAATTACCTAGACCCACATTTTCTGTGCTGGCCAGGGATTCTGGCTCCGCCGCTGATTCAGCTACTGTGACAGAGTCTGGATGATCCCACAGTTCCCAAAACTTGGGGAACGGGGAACTCCCAGCCAAATATGGCCTCCTGTACTAAGTGGGGTACAACTCTGACCAGATGAATCACAGTACCTATGTGAGATTGAAACTTGACCGTAGCTATAAGATGCTCCCAGGTATCCCCATGTACACAAATCACAGAAACTTTTTTAGAAATGAAATTCACAGGCTTAACCATATCAGCGTTAACCAAAGTAATCAAACTTCCTGAGTCCAGCAAGGCCATATTAGGCTTATTATAGACAGTCATTTGACACATGTGTTTATGTTTACCCAGACTTGGCGCAGCAAACAACAGCAAACATAGACTGCCTTCTGAAACATAAGTCATATTGCATAGGTTCACCTGTCAATGGACAGTTTGCTGCAACATGTTCCATTTCCTGACAACAAAAACATTTAACATTTATCCAGTTAGGTTTGCTGAAAGGCCCTGGCTTCCCTTCTTTGGGAGGCCAATCTTCAGACCTGGCACCAAAAAACATCCCCACTGTCTCCTTGCCATGCTTACCACCCACTTCCCCTGAAACAGTTTTACCAGTTGCTTGGGAAGACTGTGGCTTTGGGTGGAAAGTCCATGCGGATGTAGGGGTGGTGACCAGGCTCTCTGCAGCAAGGTACCTTTCAAAAAGCTCCACCAGGTTGTCTGCCGACTTGGGGTCCCCTTGACTCACCCATTTCTGCAGGGGAATTAGTAGTGACCTCAGGAATCGGTCTATGACCACACGCGCCACTATTTGTGGCCCAGACAGCTGGGAAAAATCCGGTTCGGGATTTAGAGATCTCCCAGGTTTCTTCTAAAGCCTGGGAGATGTATAAACCCCGCACAGGATTTTTCCCAGCTCTCTCTGGGATGCTCTGCTACAACACTGTGCAAAAGTTTTGTCCAGATGTGAAGAAATGCTGGAATTGTAATTTGTTATCAATTTATAAAATGCAAAGTGAGAGAACAGAATAAAAAAACTAAATTAAATTAATTTTTGGTGTGACTACTCTTTGGCTTCAAACCAGCATCAATACTTCTAGGTTCGCACAGCGCTTGTGCACACAGTTTTTGAAGTAATTCAGCAGGTAGGTTGTTCCAAACATCTTGGAGAAATAACCACTGATCTTCTATATATATCCAGGCTGCCTCAAATCCTTCTGTCTTTTCATGTAATCCCAGACACTACATGATGCTGGGATAAGGTTTCTGAGGGGGCCAAACCATTACTTCCAAGACTCCTTGTCCTTCTTTACGCTGAAGATAAGTTTTAATGATTTTGGCTGTATGTTTGGGGTCATTGTCCTGCTGCAGAATAAATTTGGGGCCAATTATATATATATATATTATACTATTGTAAAGCAGTGCACAATCTGTTGACTCTATATAATTCAAGTATACTAATAATAATTGCATTAGGGAAATACCTGAATTAATTTCATATTTTTGCCGGGATATGTAAACTAGGTATACTTGCAATATAAAGCAATTTTTTATGCTGTTGATTTTAGTGTACTACCATATGTGGGACATAAGCATTTTTTTAAACATTAAGGAAGGCATCCTACTTCTATAAAATCCTGTGGTTTGCTATCTAAGGTACTTTTTTGCTAACAATCTAAACCTGAATGTACCTGCGTAAGTTATTCATTCATTTCAAGAAAGCTGACACACCAATCAACTGTTGGAATGTCTTCTCACTTCTCTCAAAGACTCCAGCAGTGGGACCTCCGTGTAAATCAAGGAAGCCTCAATTCTAACACTGCATTTTTCATGCAAAATACCTGAATAATCCAACCAAGAAAGTGAAAGATCTTTATGTGGTGGCTAGGGCTGGGAACTCCCAAGGGTCTGAGTTATTATTATAAAGGATTTATATAGTGGCAAAAGTTGGGGCACCAATTAACAATATAAAGGGAGACAGTACAGCTGCAATACAAGTCAAGAGAAGGTTGAGAAGGCCCTGCTGGGAAGATCTTACAATCTAAAATATAGCAAAGGAAAACATTGGTCCCCAACTGTGGTTTATTACAGCATGCACACAATAAAAAAAGGTTTTAGAGTAAAAGTTCAAAAAGTTTATATCATACACAATAATTTAAAATCACATGAAAGGGACTGGGTACATGAAATACTCCAGGTTTTTGCGTGCAAAGTGCGTCCTGTGTCCTCGGACATGGTTCGGCCTATTGTATGCAGGCCCCGCCTTCTTCCTGGCGCCTAGTCATGACGCGCCCAGCGTGCCTTCCCTTGTTTGCGTTGCCCTCTCCACTGGAAGTCATGCGGGACTGCATTTCTGTGTGTCGGTGGCTCAGCGACGTCTGACGTCACTGCGCACATTGTTGCGCGGTGGCGCTGGACGCCGCGGGGCCAGGGGGTCCTAGCAGGCTTTGTGGGGTGTCTTTCATTAAATGGAGTGGATATGTCTCCTCACACATACTGGGGGAGGGGGAATATCCCGATTAGGATGCACAGCCTCCATTGCTGATCTCCACCCTTGACCAGATGGAGATAATTAGTCTCTCCTCCAAACAAACTGACTACCCCGACTTACAGGCGAGTCCAATTTAGGTGAGTATACAAGGAGTGGCTCTATTCCCAGACTGTTCTGGCTACCATTTGATCCTAGGAGAGTGAATGTATCACTCATCCCAGTGTTTGCTGAACTCCTGACACTTGGGGAACTGGGTAAGCATTTATAATGGAGACCTTTTTTGATGGACCCTTTTCTTCTCTCCTGATGATAATAGATGATATCCATATACTCTACCCTCTCTTATTTTTCAGCTCCTGTGAAGTTTCCCCATTATTTGCCTGCCCCTTAGTGGGGATCCTTGAGGGACAAATGCTGGGGATCGTGTGACTTGCCGCTCACCAGGCCTTCATTTAAGTGGCACTACACTATAATACCCCTCCTTGGGATTTTGTCTCCCCTGTGCTGACGCAAACCCCCTCTCTCTCCCCTTCCTCCTTCCCCCTCCCTCTTTCCCTGTCCCCCGACTTTGGGGCTTGGTGGATTTCTGTTGAACTCCAGAATCACCACATAGAATCCACAGCCTATATTTCTATTACTACCTCTATGTCGCCCAGCCTTGGAACCAAGGAAGTCATCTCCCTTTTGGGATCCTTTTGAGAGCCTTATTCCAGTGTCTACAGCTAGACCTAGGGTAAGTTTATTATTCATGTTTGTTTTTATGGCATCACATTGGAGAAAACCATACATAGACAATGAATATGATGACTGTGGACTGTTGAAGTAATTTTGTTTCTTAACTAATTTTGATATGATGATCCTTTACATTTATAACATCTAAATCTATATTGATTGTTTGTATGGATATCTTTGATCACAGACATTTTTTGTGCCTTCTCCCCTGAAGAAGAAACTACAGTTTTCTAAACATGTTGGGATTACTGTTTCCGAATCACCATCTACAGGCTCCACACATGCCCTTTTGTTGATTTGGTAACTGTATCATGGCACAGTTATTCGCACTAATCTGTCTGATGTACTACAGTAGTCTGTCTGTATGCTTTTAAAGGACCTGGAGTATTTCATGTACCCAGTCCCTTTCATGTGATTTTAAATTGTTGTGTATGATATGAAATAAACTTTTTGAATTTTTACTCTAAAACCTTTTTTCATGGTGTGCATGCTGTAATAAACCCCAATTGGGAACCAATGTTTTCCTTTGCTATATATTTTTAGGGGGACAGCATGACACACAAATTCTATGCCACCCTACACACACTTCTTTCCTGTATTACAATCTAAAAGTGAGATAGAGATGTAAGTGTTTTAACCAGCATCTGTGCAAAACTGGTTAGATGGATAGACTGACCCTTCAAGTAACATTATGCCTATATAGTGAAAATAATATTCAGCAGAAATGTGGACATAATGTTTACATAAGCATTGCATGACAAAACATGCTTGTAGGCTCAACCCCGAGGCTTTAGCTAGAAAAAATACAGAAACCTTATAAAAACATTATTGTGCAGTTTGTAAATGATTTATTTTGCACATCGCAAAAAAACTCCAAAATGATCCCCTACCGAATACACCTTTTTAAGTCAAAGTCATAATTTGTTCTGCTACATAATTTAGGTGTCGGGAAAACGGATAGTATTTACTACATCATTAATGCATGTGTTGATTTATTTTAGTATTTCTCATTTATTGAGAGTAGAAAATGCTGACAATATAAAGTGCAAAATGTTAAAGAAACTAATAAACATCGCTTACAACTGTCATGTACAAAGTAGGACAAGTCTAGGGAAAAAGCTATCAGCATGTTTGGTCTGGCCATTTTTAAGACTAATTCAAATACAATTTATTTATTCACTCTTAAATATAAATGTATGTGCCAGAATTGACTTCTGCTAAATCTCCTACATAGGAACAGCGTATCTCCTACATAAGAACAGTGTATTCAATATACATAAGGGGTGCATAATATCTGTATGTAATATGCAATATGAATGCTAAAAATGTATATTAAACACCAATTGAAACATTAGTTTAAAGCAAATGTGTACTTTGCACATGCAAGGCAAAGCAACAGATTTATTTAATCCTTACTCCTGAGCAATGTGTACCTACCTTTCATTTACTTCCCTCATCACCAGTGAGAAAAGGAAGCCTTGGGGTCTGAGCCTTTTTAGTCTCCTTGATCTATTTATTTACCCCAAGATGCAGTACTGGGCCAATCACACCAGTGTAGTCACATAAGAGGAAGGCAACTGAACTACATAAACAAATTTCGATGAACCTCTTTATGGGACCTTTTTTCACGGCAAGCAATATAATCAAGAAAACATGTCTTATATAAAAATACAATTTTTATTAATCAAATATATATGCTCCTCAATACTTGGAAGTACAACATATTTTCTTCACTTCTGGCAGCTGGAGCATTGTGGGAGTGAAGTAAAGTCGAAAGGGTATGGAAAAAATTCTGTTGCTTTTTCCTGCATGAGCAGAGCACAGGCTTGTTTTAAGTTAAAATAATTGTGTCAATATAGACCCATGTAAAAAATATCTCAGGTGAAAAAAGTTATGTTCCCATATGGAATTGCTGGGAAACAAAAGGGTCTTCCATTAAAAGAATACTCATAATAGAGTAAAGAGGTCCAGCAATTTCCCCCTCTGGACTACCTAAGACTACTTAATTAAAGGTACCTCTACTCATCAATCAGCTTGTAATGTGCTACCACAAGCTGAAGATTATTAATTGTCTTTGCATACCAGTAAGAACGCCTGTCTTGCTTACAGTTTTATCTCGCCTAAGTGGCATACTCATTACATCAGGAACACTAAAAAATTGTATTCACTGGTTACAGTCCAAGCTTTGTTAGAGAGGTTCAGAATTTTGATCAATGTCATTTTCTAATTCAGGAGGATGATTTCTCCCACTTAACATTCTGCATTGCCTGCTTCTGACCTGACTTGGTAAATAAAGGAATTAGCCAGGCAGACTCCACTGTCTCCCCGTTTCTTCTTCTTCCAAGATTTAGAAGTGTGACAGTTCCTCTTGAACCCTACTACCAGTGATGCACTGATCGGTACTAAGCAGAAGGCAGTGCTGAATGCTAGTAAACAAACAATCAAGATATCTCTACTCCCATTTAAAATAAAGTTAATCAAGTGCAAAACATAGGGTATTTCACAGCCTAAAATAAGCACTGATGTTAAAATGACCCCCAACGGAGAGGGGTAACGATACATTTTCCTTCGTAAAGTTAAATTACTTGCAGCAGAGCTTGATACTGGGCTCATCAAGTCAAGTTCTATGTAGATCTTCAAAGCAAGTGAAAAGAAGAAAAGAGAAATTGCCGATGTGATATACAAAGATGGAAGCCATTTAGAAACACTTTGAAATAAAAGGTTCTGTGGGGACTTGTGGGCTGTTACGGTGATAACATAAAAAGTAAGAGAAGAACACAAATACTTCACTGGTGATAACAGTAAAATGAAAGAATAGAGAAATCCCCAAAGTCTCTCTTTTTGCCATAAAAGTTCTGACTCTTGTATTGCGTAGATGATCAAAGGAACAGCAAAATTTCCACAAAATGCCAGGAACGTCAGTAGATTCCCAGATGTTAGAAGTAGTAGTGGTACCGCAGTATCTGAACTGTTTCCTTCAAGTCTGTTCTTTTCCTTAGCCGCTGTTTCTGGAGAACAAAATGTATAATGGTTTGTACATTATTTCTGTCTTTATTGTTAATTGTTTTTTATATGTTATTTGTTATGTCTTGTCCTTTTTTACATATCTTCCAATTTCTCCTGTCTTTAAAAGCATTTTGTTTACAGCTCTCAATAGCATAAGCCAAACTTCCACATAAGTGAATTAGAGCAGTGGTTGACCCCTCCCCCAACTCTTTGAAAGCTTTCTTTGAGAAAACTGCTTCTGTGCTTTGGGAATCCATTGCCATGATATTTATTTTTTTTTAAATATTAATATTTATAGAACAACAGAAGTGAACAGCACTTAGGTCACTTTCACACTTGTGCGACTTGTCCTGTGACTTGGGACTGCAAAGTCTCATGACAAGTCGTACCCCATGATTTCTAAAGAGTACCGTTCATATCTGTGCAATTTCAAATCACAGCGACTTCAAAGTAGTCCCTGCACTACTTTGGTCCAACTTTGATACGACTTGAGGTCCATAGATTACACAGGAATTGCTTCGAGTCACATCAAAGTCGCGCATCAAACTCGCACAAGTGTGAAAGGGGCCTCAATGAGTGCCATTTGATGTTTGTCAATGAGGATAAGCCTAATATATACAGGTCCCTCTCAAAAAATTAGCATATTGTGATAAAGTTCATTATTTTCTGTAATGTACTGATAAACATTAGACTTTCATATATTTTAGATTCATTACACACAACTGAAGTAGTGCAAGCCTTTTATTGTTTTAATATTGATGATTTTGGCATACAGCTCATGAAAACCCAAAATTCCTATCTAAAAAAATTAGCATATCATGAAAAGGTTCTCTAAACGAGCTATTAACCTAATCATCTGAATCAACTAATTAACTCTAAACACCTGCAAAAGATTCCTGAGGCTTTTAAAAACTCCCAGCCTGGTTCATTACTCAAAACCGCAATCATGGGTAAGACTGCCGACCTGACTGCTGTCCAGAAGGCCATCATTGACACCCTCAAGCAAGAGGGTAAGACACAGAAAGAAATTTCTGAACGAATAGGCTGTTCCCAGAGTGCTGTATCAAGGCACCTCAGTGGGAAGTCTGTGGGAAGGAAAAAGTGTGGCAGAAAACGCTGCACAATGAGAAGAGGTGACCGGACCCTGAGGAAGATTGTGGAGAAGGACCGATTCCAGACCTTGGGGGACCTGCGGAAGCAGTGGACTGAGTCTGGAGTAGAAACATCTAGAGCCACCGTGTACAGGCGTGTGCAGGAAATGGGCTACAGGTGCCGCATTCCCCAGGTCAAGCCACTTTTGAACCAGAAACAGCGGCAGAAGCGCCTGACCTGGGCTACAGAGAAGCAGCACTGGACTGTTGCTCAGTGGTCCAAGGTACTTTTTTCGGATGAAAGCAAATTTTGCATGTCATTCGGAAATCAAGGTGCCAGAGTCTGGAGGAAGACTGGGGAGAGGGAAATGCCAAAATGCCTGAAGTCCAGTGTCAAGTACCCACAGTCAGTGATGGTCTGGGGTGCCATGTCAGCTGCTGGTGTTGGAACACTGTGTTTTATCAAGGGCAGGGTCAATGCAGCTAGCTATCAGGAGATTTTGGAGCACTTCATGCTTCCATCTGCTGAAAAGCTTTATGGAGATGAAGATTTCATATTTCAGCACGACCTGGCACCTGCTCACAGTGGCAAAACCACTGATAAATGGTTTACTGACCATGGTATTACTGTGCTCAATTGGCCTGCCAACTCTCCTGACCTGAACCCCATAGAGAATCTGTGGGATGTTGTGAAGAGAAAGTTGAGAGACGCAAGACCCAACACTCTGGATGAGCTCAAGGCCGCTATCGAAGCATCCTGGGCCTCCATAACACCTCAGCAGTGCCACAGGCTGATTGCCTCCATGCCACGCCGCATTGAAGCAGTCATTTCTGCAAAAGGATTCCCGACCAAGTATTGAGTGCATAACTGAACATATTTATTTGAAGGTTGACTTTGTATTAAAAACACTTTTTTTTTATTGGTCGGATGAAATATGCTAATTTTTTGAGATAGGAATTTTGGTTTTTCATGAGCTGTATGCCAAAATCATCAATATTAAAACAATAAAAGGCTTGCACTACTTCAGTTGTGTGTAATGAATCTAAAATATATGAAAGTCTTATGTTTATCAGTACATTACAGAAAATAATGAACTTTATCACAATATGCTAATTTTTTGAGAGGGACCTGTATAAAACATCTGCTTAAAAAAAAATTATCAAATTAAAACTGAACTCCACCCTTACCTTCCACAGCTGGACATGCTCTATACCTGTACTGAAATTGCTTATTTTGATTTCACTGCACATGGTAAGTTTACCAAGATGTGAATTAGAAGCTCCAGAAAGTCATACAGAGCTCCGTTTCCTGGTTGGAGGACAACCAGCATCATGTACCCCTTTCCTCTCCTTTCTTATTATCCCTGCCATTATTGTTATAAATTGGATTTCAGTTCTCACAGCCATGGAGGATCATTTTCATATGTGGACATTACCACAGCTTCCTGTTTTTAGAAAGCTATGTAAAGCACCCTGCCAACCTTTTTTACCAACCATGATCTGCCCGCATGGCGTAGATAAGTACAAAAGTCTATTAAGGATATCACTAGGTCTAAAATAAGACATATATAATGAAAACATAAAGGTTGTATTTAATAATTACTTCATCATTTTATTAGCATGTTGATGAGGGGCTAAATGAGAGAAATCTTAGTGTGTATAGCCAGCATTATGTTACAAGTTTCTACATTGCCAATACATTTTTTTTTTACAAAGAGTACACTGACCCTTAGAGGAATGTATGTCATGACACAAAAGCATATATGTTTCTATGTGCATAGTTTTTTCACTTTCTGACAACCATCTTTAAATTATTACTGAAGTCAACGGCGGTTTTCAGCTCCAAGACAATACACCAACCTATTCTTATCCTACTGATTGACTCTCCCTGTCTTATTTTTAGTTTGAACAGGTGGAACATGAAGGCCATCTTCCAACTTTGGTCAATACACCCAATGTTCTTTTTCTTTACATCTTAACGTGATCTGTGTTTTACCCTTACATGGCAAAGCAAAAGGTTTACTGTATTGGAGCTGAACAGCATGGTGGGTAAAAGGAGGTAAGTATATACTGCTGGTGATTAAAGAAAACCTGTTGTTTTGTGTTTTATCAAAGTAAACACCTTCAAATGTTACCCACAATTCCTCATCAAATGAATAACTATACAGGACTCTGTTGAAACCTGGACTTGAATATTAGTTTTCAAGTTGCCCCTGAATACAGGGTCAGATGTCGGAGTAAGGGCATTGCTGCATAGACTGCGTACTACCAGCCTGGAACAATAACAATCAAGGTTGCGTTTGATATCTTTACTATTTACTTTTTTGATAGTGTGAATCCCTGGAAGTCTTTTGAAGGTGTTTACTTCCAAAGTGCACTTTGCCTTTACAATAACCCAGCTGTAGTATACCTTGTGACTTCTTACCATTGTCTGATGCTTCGCCTGAGGGGTCATATGCAACCTGGCTGATCTGTAGTAGCAGGTAGCTATTGATAAGGATAAAAGCTGCAAGAGCTTGAAGGGGATATATCTGGCTTCTTGTAGCTTGCAGGAAATGTTTCGCTGAAGTACCACCAGGGGAAAGATCATCTGAAGACTGGCCAACTCTCAGAATAGCGGAGACCGTGAAGATAACCAACACTGTTACCGACAGTGCTATCAAAACCTGTACAACTTTCCACAGAAAACTCACGTTAGTTATTGATCGTTATGGGCAAAATGTCAATTTTTGTAGTGCTCCACTGAACAGAAGTAAGCTTATCACTGCATATATTCATGAATTTTCAATGTATTCTAAAAAGCTCATATCAAGACAAATTTAAATACTTACACTGGTTAAAATTTTGATTGATTTTTAAAATAAATACATAATTGCATCATTTGGCATTTCTTTATATCTGCCTGGAGTGCAATTTTAAGGCTAGTAGGTTTTATCATTTGATTAAGGGGTATGTTTTAGTGTTGGAGGAGGTTACATGGTAACGATTTAAGGTTATGTTCATAATGGGTTAAGGGTTAGGGGTTACATTTCAGGGATAGGATAAGATTTAGCACTCTGGTTGCAGGCAGCTTCAAATGTTAAAATCAGTCTAAAGGTTAGATCTATGCTAGGGAAACACTTTTTCCAAAATGTTTTCGGCATCAAGGCCAACTGCACCAGGCTCTTGGCACCAAAAGACTTTATACCAATGAAAACAGCATATATATATTTTTTTTTTACATAGAAATATAGAAATAGAAAAGTGACGGTAGAAAAAACAGAGTAGTCCATCGTCCTTTTTTTTTCGCATTAACTTTATTGTTCTTATTGTATTACATGTTTGAAGCAATTTACTGTTGACTGTCTCACTACCTCTGCTGGTAGTTTATTCCAAACATCAACTACTCTTTCAGAAAAAAATTACTTTCTAAGATTAGTTATGAACTTTCCTCCAGTTAGTTTGAGGTCATGTCCCCGTGTTTTTGATATTTGGTTTCATATTGAAAAAACTGCCCTCCTGAACCTTATTCAACCCCTTGATGTATTTAAAGGTTTCAACCATGTCTCCCCTTTCTCTTCTTTCCACCAGACTGTACATATTAAGTTCTGGCAGTCGCTCTCGATATGCTTTATCCCCCAAACCTTTCACTATTTATATTCATAGCAATATTTAAAGTGCATAGACCAGACTTTGTCATTAGGAATACTGTCTTTGTACATCGGGAGACTGTCAAATGACATCATCCCTGTTTATAGCGTAACATATATACAGCGTCAAGGAAGTGGACTTTGTTTTGTGGCGTCGCATATGTATTTGTGCTGAGTGCATGCTCCACCATCATGCACTTCCAGCATGGAGACCAAGCTATCACCAGCAACCCCTGGTCTCAGAGAAATGTCGGGTAACCACAGGCCAAATATTGGCCAAATCAGCTGCTACAGTAAACAAAAAAAAAAAAAGCTGACATTCGGTCTGTGTGTACAGCTCCTCGTCTGACAAAAGCCGGTCCCAAGACTGGCTTCTGTCAAACGGGCATGCTGGAAAAGCATCATCCAATTAGCGCTGGCAGCCAATGGCACAGAGGGGAAGATCGCTATACTAACATCATGTGTTAGTACAGCAATCAGTCAGGCTATTTTCATTCAGCCCGCTGGGTTAAATGAAAAAAAAAACGTATTGTGTATACCAGGCTTAACAATTGGGAGCTAGTAAAACTGACCACAATCAGAAGATCACAGTGATAGCTAATCATAATGATCACTAAAGTTAGAAACCAGTCCCTTGAGATTGTATCTCACAAGGGGAAAAGTCAGTGTCAGTGTGTTTAGGAAAAAAAATGCTCTATTGTTTCCTAGCCTTACTGCAGGTATACACATGTGGTATCCTCATACACATTAGGAGTAGTAGAATTTGTTGGGGGTTTTGAGTTTTTTTGGTGGTGGGTTATGGAAATGGCATAAAAATATACAGCTTAATTTAAAAATATTTTTTAGGGCCAGTTTTTTTTTTTAGTGCCGGTTCACACTGGTCGCCTCACAGGTCGCCGCAGGTCGCCTCCCATAGGGAAGCTGCGGACCCGTTCTAATAGGAGCGACACAAGTCGCTCCGACCTAGAAAAAGGGTCCGGAGCTTCTTTGGGGAGACCAGGAGGCGACCGCCATAGACTTCAATGTTATGAAGTCCATGGCGGCCGCTCCGAGGTCGCGGCGCGCTGCTCGCACCGCGATCTCGGAGGTCGCCCCTGCAAGTAGCGTCGCGGTAATGTGAACCGGCGCTTAAATGATTCAATATCAGATATCCAATAATATTTACCACCAAATGATGACCCAATTTGTCCTAAACAAAGATATAATGTACTTGGGGTGCCTCCAAATTTTGGATACTTTTAAGGGGTGCCATGACTGCAAAAAGGTTGAAAAATACTAGTACAAAGGATGAGAGTTTCCAAACAAATAAGACCTGCTTGCATTTGCTATTCATACTAAAAATAAAATCAAGTTTTGGAACCTAGAAGATTACAATTAGGCTCCTACGGAATACCAAACTGCAGTCCCAGTTAGCCCATGGATCTCAATATTATTCCTGTTAGTGCAAACTGTGCCTGCTGAGATGCTCTGCTATTGCGATCTTACCTGAATTATTTGCAGTATTTACAGTGGAAGTAGAGCCTGTTATGTCAGTGCATTGTGGGACATGGGGTCTTAAGAAGCATCTGTAAAAATATGTCAGTTTGTGTCAATGTGTAAATACCATTATAGGAACAACATACCTGAAGTTAAACGGCTGGGCCTAATAAGGTCCATCTCTCCTATACAGGTCATTTCTAGGTAGCTGTGTACCAGCCAGCTAAAAGGAAGATACCAAATTATGCCTGCAACAACAGCATCAAGAGTATATTAGAATAAAATATAGACAGAAAAAGACATATGTGTCTCCATAACTGTTAAAGCTACACCAAAATATTACTTGAATGGAAGGGTAAGACCCATGTCAGTGTAGTTGTTGCTGTCCTGTTGGGGAAATTTCCATTTGCTTCAAGTCCAGAAGATGCAACAGGAAGTAGAGAGAAACTCTACAAGTGAGATTGTTGTCTTCAGAAAAGATATTCCCATTCGTAGATTTTCCCTCACCTCCTGTTACAGTGACTAAGTGACTATGCTAACATTTTAGATTTCCCATCACTTTTTGTTTTAGTAACATGCCTGACCAGGACAAATATAAAGGGTGAGTCTACCTAGCAGGGACACAGATAGCAATAGTAAGAAAAATACTGCAGCATCAACGGATATATAAAGCTGAACCCCGGGAAGAATAAAAAGTGTTAAATGCTTCTTTTTGTCTATGGAGAACATTAAAAAAGTTTTTATCTGTTTTAAAATCCCTCCTCTCTCCTGCTTACGCTCTGTATTGTAATTGGGCCTTTGGCATCTCCACTTTCAATTATTCAGGTCTACTGGTCTTGTATGTGATGATGCCATAGTGCGAAGGATAGAGCACCAAAGAGAAAGGGCTTTGAGGGAAAGGTCACACAGAGGACCCTGCAAGCGTGAGGGATAAATTATTCAGCTTCAGCTTTACCCCTTTCCTGACCAGGCCATTTCTTGCGATATGGCACTGCATTACGTTACTTGACAATTGCGCAGTCGTGCGACACTGTACGCAAAGAAAACTTTCTTCCCACAAATAGAGCCTTATTTTGGTGGTATATGATCACCTTGGGGGTTTTTTATTTTTTGCGCTATAAACAAAAACCGACCGACACGTTTAAAAAAATAACATTATTTTTTACTTTCTGCTGTAAAACATATCCAATAAAAAAAATATAAAAAATCTAATTTCTTCATCAGTTTAGGCCAATATGTATTCTGCTACATATACGAGGTAAATAAAAAAGAGTGTACAGCTTGTATAACAGTGTAAATTTGCTGTAAGTACACCCCTAAGTAAAAATGTCCAATCTGGGCCCAATTAGCCATTTCCCCTCCCCGGTGTCATGTGGTTTGTTAGTGTTACAAGGTCTCAGGTATGAATGGGGAGCAGGTGTGTTAAATTTGGTGTTATCGCTCTCACTCTCTCATACTGGTCACTGGAAGTTCAACATGGTACCCCATGGCAAAAAACTCTCTGAGGATCTGAAAAAAAGAATTGCCAAGACCCTGAAACTGAGATGCAGCACAGAGGCCAAGACCATACAGCAGTTTAAAAGGACAGGTTCCACTCAGAACAGACCTCGCCATGGTCAAACAGAAAAGCTGAGTGCATGTACTTAGCGTCATATCCATAGGTTGCCTTCGGGAAATAGACCTATGAGTGCTGCCAGCATTGCTGCAGAGGCTGAAGGGGTAGGGTGGTCAGCCTGTCAGTGCTCAGACCATACGCTGCACACTTCATTTAATTGGTCTTCATGGCTGTCATCCCAGAAGGAAGCCTCTTCTAAAGATGATGCACAAGAAAGCCCGCAAATAGTTTGCTGAAGACATACAGACTAAGGACATGGACTACTGGAACCATGTCCTGTGGTCTAATGAGACCAAGATAAACTTATTTTGTTCAGATGGTGTCAAGCGTGTGTGGTGGTAACCAGGTGAGGAGTACAAAGACAAGTGTGTCTTGCCTACAGTCAAGCATGGTGGTGGGAATGTCATGATCTGGGGCTGCATTAGTCCTCCTGGGACTAGGGAGATACAGTTCATTGAGGGAACCATGAATGCCAACATGTACTGTGACATACTGAAGCAGAGCATGATCCCCTCCCTTCACAGACTGAGCCGCAGGGCAGTATTACAACATAACAACCTCATACACACCTCCAAGACGACCACTGCCTTGATAAAGAAGCTGAGGGTAAAGGTGATGGACTGGCCAAGCATGTCTCCAGACCTAAACCCTATTGAGCATCTGTGAGGCATCCTCAAACAGAAGGTGGAGGAGTGCAAGGTCTCTAACATCCACCAGCTCCGTGATGTCGTCATGGAGGAGTGGAAGAGGACTCCAGTGGCAATCTGTGAAGCTCTGGCGAACTCCATGCCCAAGAGGCTTAAGGCAGTGTTGGAAAAAAATTGTGGCCACACAAAATATTGACACTTTGGGCACAATTTGGATGTTTTACTTAGGGGTGTACTCCCTTTTGTTGCCAGCGGTTTAGACATTAATGGCTGTGTGTTGAGTTATTTTGAGGGGACAGCAAATTTTCAATGTTATACAAGTTGTACACTCACTACTTTACGTTGTAGCAAAGTGTAATTTCTTTAGTGTTGTCACATGAAAAGATATAATAAAATATTTACAAAAATGTGAGGGGTGTACTGAGATACTGTAGATGGGTCCCAGCATGCTGCTTACAGTTCAGAATGTCAACTTCTGTTTATTGCCATAGCAGGTACACATGAAAAAGCTTAAGCAATCAGCCAGCCAGAAAATGGGTGACTTGGCATACTGAACTATACTCCTGAACTATATTCACCCCTTAATGCTTTGGGTCTCCCCTTTATCTTCTTTCCCTTGTTCCACTGACAATTGAAGCGCCAGGAACGAAAGTGAAAATAATTCTCCCCAACAGGACACCAACCAGTAAAAATAAAGGCACATGGGTTCAAACCCTTCTCTACTCTATTCAAAACTGAATAGTAAAAGTTTGGGCTATATATTTTCTTTAATGCCAGCGTCTCATTTTGGAGAAGTTTCCTCTTATTTTCAAAATCTCTTCAAAGTGAGCAGAAATCCATTCTTAGGCAATTGTCATGGGTCCAAAACAGTGGGGTTGCCACCTTTTCATGAGAAAAAAGACTAGCCCTTTTGTCTCTTTATTCCCTAAAAACTCTGGCAACAAGAACCATTTTTGCTGACCAGGCAGCAGCCCTATTAAACAGATGTCCCCTTCCTGAGGATTTCCCCTCATCCCCCTTTCCAGTGCAACTGTAAAATTGTGGACTTCCCATCACTTCCTTTTTGAGTATTAATGGACAGACAGCAATTGTGAATGCACAGACAGGAATACAAACCTGCTCTAACCCTTCATTACTTTATTCAAAACCATCAAAATGCAGATAAGGGCTTCTGACTTTTTTTTTTACTTTTTGATTAGCGTGCTTGGAAATGTACTCAGAAAGTATTAAAGGTAGTAAATCAGCACAACAGCCTGGCAGCTTGAAGAACTGGTGCATAGAAATAAGTCAGGAAAACCCATATTTTTCTTGTAACAGGTCTCATCAACTTTACCAGAAGTTGTCTTTGTGGTCTGTTAGATTAAACATGTTGAAAAAATCAAAACAGTACTGTACAATTTTTTTTATACTAAAGTGTTTGGGCTCTTCTTCAATTTATTGGAACTGCTACTGGAAGTAGATCCATTTGGTTGAGCACCCAAGCTAGTTATCTTGAAAAAGACACATGACTCTTGTGACTGTTTGGTTGGCTACAGTGACTGTTTGGTTGGCAATATCCAGGAACAATACCTAAAGCAGGTGTTTGCTGTGGATGCACCTGATCTTATCACACATCTTGAGAAACAATTCTCTAATGTTTATGGTTTCCTTAAGGCTTCATTTACACTAATGTAATTTCAGATGTGGCTTGAGTTGCATAGAATTGAGTGGCATTTGGAGATCATATTGTTTTCAATGATGCCTGTTCATATCAATGCAACTCAGCACAGCGTGATTTTGGAAAAGTTTTTTTTACTGCTTGCAATTCCAGCATGATTTTAGCCTTGTAGAATATGCACAACACATCCAAGTTGCACTACACAATTACACCAAAAATCTGAGCAAAATTGGTTTGCAGCAGTGTAAACTTAAGCCCCGTACACACGCGTCGAAAATTGGCAGGGAATTTTCGGCCAACGTCCGATCTGACGATTTTTGGCTTATTAGTATGATGCTTCCGACAACCGACTCCGACTTTTCGGCCGAAAAAAAATCTGGTGTGCAGACTATAATATTTTTGTTGGCCGTCAACACAACGGCCGATTTTCGTGCAGTCAGTACAGATTTCGACAGGGAAAAATCTAATGAGCAAGACTGGGCATGCTCAGAGATGAAAGAACACAAAGAAAGCAACCCAACACATGACATCACTTCTGAAGTAGAATTTTGTTGGGCGAGAAAATTCGTGTGCAGTCTAGGCACATTCCAACCAACAAAACACAACTCTGGACAAAAGACGGACAATCGGTCGGCCGATAATCGTTGCGTGTGTACAGGGCTTACGCCTTAAACATTGTATGTTGCCAACTATTGATACCAGAATTGGTTACAAAAAACAATGGCCTGTCTACTCAACAAGACTTTAACTAAATAGCTCAAGTGGGATTACAGGTAAAAAACTAAATACATACTGTATTTGAAAAACTATTTTACCTAATAAAGGACAAACTTAACTCACCATTATTGCAATTTATTACTCACATTTTGTGGCTATCTCCCTCCTGTGGGTGATCAGGTGTGGTGGACTGCTCCCCATATGGCATTACCCCCGGCATTTGCTACGATTCTGAACCCCTGCTGTGTGTATCACATCTAGGTATGGATGGCTCACTAAATGGATTAATAAAGGCTGCACCTATTACACTTATATTTTGATTATTTATTTGTGGTGTGTGTATATATATTCACACACTTCTTGTATTTGTCTTTTTAGTTGGAAAGCATCACCTGTGCTTATTCTGAAGAAGCCACTTTGGTGAAACCGGTCAATTAAATCATGGTTATTTGCTGTTTTTAATATATTGATGTGTTTTATTGAATGTTCTTTTTCCTTTTTTGTGAGAAATAAAATGTTGTATATCTTATATATTACATACAATTTCCTTATTCATGTGTGTGGTAGATTTTGGTATAGATTTTGCACCTTAAAAGTCCCTAGTTCCTCCCCTTTGTTTACTTTATTACTCACCAATGGATGGCACTGTGACCTTCACATGTCTGCAGATCCATGCCCTTGTTGGCTTTGGACTTGCCAGTGTTAGTAGTTTGTTGGATATCTGCTAAAAGAAAAATACATTTTGCATTCTTCAGTGTACAAGAAGAAATCAATATTTTTTTTTTCTTTTGGGGGGGGGGGGGAGAAAGGGAGGTTATTAGTAAGGTTTATTTTTGCCATCTTTGTCCCTTTGGGGAACTTTACAATCACTTCCTGCCCCATAGCCAAACAGGAAGTGAAGGGAAATCCCTGAAAATTAGTGGAATCTCTTGGGGACTCCCAGGTCATCAGAACTAGTGTCCCCATTAAAAGATTTCCCCTCTATTACTTTTCTAGGAACAACCCAAAATGTAGGATTTTCTATTATTTTCACTTTTAATGATAATGGTAAACAGGACAATATGAGAGGGTGAATCTTCTTAACGGGGACGCATACAGCAAGACTAACAGGTGTTTTAATCCTTCTCCACTCTATCAAAAACTTAAAACATAAGTTTTAGTTATACTTCAAAATATCCAAAATGCACTGATAACTAAACCTCCTAAGCACATCAACCGTTAAAGGCATAATTAAACCATGATGGAGGCCGGCAGCATTCGCCATATTGTGCAAGTATGGACAGTATACTTGCATTTTATGACATTCTTACCTCTGGCTGTATGTAAAGCTCCCCACACCAACTCTATTCATGACTGTGCCATGTTTTTTTCCTCTTTTTCTGAGTCTCCTGCCTTCTTCTTTCACCCAATGGGAAAGCACTGATGATGTAGCTCCCATGCATGCGTGCTGGTGTTACGTTATCTCCGGCACCCAGCTCCATTCCCGGCATCTGGAGGATGCCAGGAATGGGCCAGGACTGCACACTGTACTGAGCACGTGCTGAAGTCAATGTGCAGATAAAAAAAATGCTAGCAGGTGACTTTGATGCCATATTTTACTTTTAAAGGCTTACTTCCTTATTCAACTATTTTGCCCATACATAGAATAATCTGTACAATTTGGCTATCCCTAAGTAAAAGATGCACTGATAAAAAATGAGAAACATATGTACAGATGTACTGAGAAAAATATGGAAGCTGACCTCCTTCTGAAAATTCTAGCTGCTTGGCTTCCTCTGGCCTCAATATTTTGGATGTTGCTGACCCATAACAAGCATTCAGACTAGAACATTACATTAAAGTTAGAACTCTGAATACCTAAAGTTGTTGCAAAGGCTTATGTTTTTTTTTTTTTGTTTCAATTAAAATAACAGACATGTTATACTTACCTGCTCTGTGCAATAGTAATGCACAGAGCTGCCCTGAACCTCCTCTTCTGGAGTTGCCTGCCGGTGCTCTAGTCTCCTCCTCTTCTTTGAGTGCCCCTATAACAAGCTGCTTGCTTTGGGGGCACTTATGCAGGCATGCTCGCAAGCTGGGCTGTGTGTCTCCATAGACACACACAGCATGCCTTGGCCCCTCTCCTCACTCCCTCCTCACTGAATTTGACTGATAGCAGCAGGAGCCAATTCCAGTACGTTTCGCAGCCCATTTTAGTGTGAACCAGCCCTAAATGTCTATAAAATGAAATATTCCACGTTTGCAAATAAAGCATTGCATCTCATGCCCATAGTTTCCAGTCAGATTCTCTCACTGTGGGACTGTTGGCTCATTAACACCAGCCCCCTTGGGTTGTGCTGGGAAGTGTTACCCAATGCAATACCAATGCATAGACAAGGACATTTACCTTATGATCTATTGTTTCATTTCACACCAAGTTGTTTGTATTATCATGCAATGCTCTGCAACACATTGCAACATGCTGAATTTTGCAACATTTCAATAAAGTAGGAAGCAGTGTAAGGCTTTGTAACAATGCATCACACCAACCCTACACAACACACACCAATGGGCATGCTTTATGCAGAGTGTGAATTGGCCCTGTATGAAAACCAATTTTTCACCCGCTTCTCTAAGCTAAAAAACTTTAGTGATCCAAACACACAAAATAAAACTTTTTTCTTAGTTGAAAAAAATGTTTTAAATATGTTAGAAATTCAGGTTAAAAATGAAAGTCATCTTCTTTTGTAGCTCCCCACCTATTAATAATAAATGTTAAAGAGTATGTAAACCCAACACTTCCTATACCTGATATGTGCCTGCTATACCATGTACTTGTATGAAAAAGTATCCTATCCTCTTTGTATTGCTGCCTTTGTGGGAAATCCCCTGGTGTTCCTGCCAATCACTCGGCTTTCCTACTACTGACCACACTATACATGAGAAAACACCAGGGTTGATTTACTAAATTTGGTGCACTCAGAATCTGGTACAGCTGTGCACAGTAGCAAATCAGCTTCTAACTTCAGCTTGTTTAATTAAAGTTATTGTAAAAACTATTTTTTTTTGTTTGTTTTTTTTTCATTACAAACATGTTATGCTTACCTGCTCTGTGTGGTGGTTTTTCAAAGAGCAGCCTAGATCCTCTTTTGGGATCCCTCGGCTCTCTGGCTGCCCTGGCCTCTCCCTTCTGCCGAGTGCCCCCACAGCAAGCAGCTTGCTATGGGGGCACCCAAGCTGAGCCACAGCTCTGTGTGTCCATTCAGACACAGAGCAGCTCCGCCCCCTCTCTCTCCTGATTGGCTAATTGACTTTAATTGACAGCAGTGGGAGCAAATGGCTGTGACACTGCTGTGTCTCAGCAATCAGAAGGGAGAGCACATCCCTGGATAGAGATGGGGCTCAGGTGGGTATTAGGGGGGCCGAGGGAGGTTGTTGCACACATAAGATTTTATGTGACAGGCATGGACTTTTTCTTCTTGTTTAGCCAGGGGAAGGCTGGCAGACTTAGGCCTGGGGGGGCAAGTCCAGTCAAGTGGCCCATTAAACCACCGAATCAGCTCACCATCCATGTCCACCTGGTTTTATAATGGAGATTAATGTTATGAAGCAAGATAAATATGATACAATGTGGTAACATAATTTAATGTTAAAAGAAACAAAGGCGGTTTAAGAAAAAAAATGCATCAGTGCAGCCTCACCATTGCCCATCAGTGCAGCTTCACCAGTACCTATCAATGCAGCCTGATCAGTGCCCATAAATGCAGACTCACCAGTGCCCATCAATGCAGCCTTACTATTGCCCATCAATGCAGCTTCACCGTGCCCATCAGCTCAGCCTCATCAATCCCCGTCAATGCAGCCTGATCAGTGCCCATCAATGCAACCTGATCAGTGCCCATCAATGAAGCCTCATAAGTGCCCATCAGTGCAGCCTGATCTGTGTCCATCATTGCAGCCTCACCAGTGCCCATCAGTGCAGCCTCATCAGTGCCCATCAATTCATCCTCACCAGAGCCCATCAGGTCAGCCCCATAAGGTCAGCCTGATTAGTGCCTCTCAGTGCAGCCTGATTAGTGCCCATCAATGCAGCCTGATTAGTGTCCATCCAATGCAGCCTCACCTGTGCCCATCCAATGCAGCCTGATTAGTGCCCATCCAATGCAGCCTCACCAGTGCCAATTCAATGCAGAACGAGGAGAGCCGCTGGATTACACAAAGCGGAGATCTCCCTCTTCCCTCTCTTAGTGAAGATAAATTTATACACTTCCATGTGGTACCATTTTCATTGTTCTATCGTACTTTGTCAAGGTTACGAGGCATCATGTTCATCAGATACCTCCCTTCCTTGTAGGCGAATATACTCGTCTGTGTATATTATACTGTATAAATCTTTATTAAGAAATATCTTGAAAACTTTAGCCAACCAACACCTTTATCATCTGTTTTCTAATTCATCTAATCAAAATATGTAAGAATTAGCACAATTTATATTTCCCAAAATTTGAAGACCAGTGAAAACCTGGAAGCTGATTGGCTTCTATGCATATCTGCACCAGATTTTGTACCAGTTTCTCTAGCTGTGCTGGGAATTTAGTGTGCTCTCCACCAAAGACCAGACTTGTCCTGACAATCCCCCCCCCCCCCCCAACTATACAGCCTTTTACTGGGAAGGTCTGTGTACTGCTGCTTCTCCTCCCCTAGCTCTTATGCTACTGAGAACAGAGGGAATGTGTTCACTTATAAAAAAGGAAAAAAAGGTATTTATGATGATTTTTTATATCTATACAAAAATGTTTTGCCTTTCATTTCTATTTTAAACTGAATGGGTTGTTTTACAAGGTGATCGTTTACAAAAATTTTAAGTCTGAGAAAAAACATTGTAAGAAAGTACAAGATACTCACCTTTCATCACAGCTTCTAGAGAGCTCAAAATTTGGCAAGGGTGATATCTCCCTTTCTGAGCTTTCTCCCAGGATCCTAGAAAAATTGAGGATCCCAAATCTCCCAAGAAGTCTGTTCACACAGTGCTGTAGGAAGTGCAAATGTAATTTGGGCTCCTCTGAGTTTAATTAATTCTTTGAGAAAGCCCAGTTCTGTCATCCCCTATTGCAGTGATGGCAAACCTTGGCACCCCAGATGTTTTGGAACTACATTTCCAATGATGCTCCTGCACTCTGCAGTGTAGTTAAGAATTATGGGAAATGTAGTTCCAAAACATCTGGGGTGCCAAGGTTCACCATCACTGCCCTATAGAAAACATCTGGAAGCTGGGAAGGCAATAAAAAAGTCTGCTCCTTGCAAAATCAAGTGATATTTTGACAAAATAAAGCAATGCAGGCAATCACATTTTAGGCCCTATTCATAACTGAGTGTTTTGTAGCTTGAAGCTCCAAATCACTCAGCATCCAAAATTTCAAGGTTTTCAATTGTACCTATTCACACCTAAGCATAGTGTCGCTTGAGGCGTAAAGTATGTAGCTTGAAAAATACATGAGCTTCTTTTGAGCTTAACCTTCAAGCATTTTTTATATTTTTTATATTTCAATATGAGCGCCTGAAAAAAAAAAAAAAACGAATAAACAAGTGTGAAAAAGCAAGAAAACACACATATAGTGATTTTTTTCCTGGTAACTAACTATTGGTTAAAAATTATTTAACCACTTGCCGACCGCCGCACGACTATTTACGGCGGCGGTCAGCCCCTCACAGGCAAAGCGGCGTAGGTCTACGTCGCTAGCCTGTGAGGCTCTGGGGAGCGAGCGCGCGCCGCCGCAGGCGCGCTCCCGCTCGGTCACGGACCCCCCCCCCCCCGTGCGTGTGCTCGGCGGACCCGGTGTCCGCCGGACACTCGCGATCGTCCGTTACACCGGGAAAAAGGCAGGCGGCTAATGTAAACAAAGCCGCCTGTCATTCTTCCCTGTGTAAGAATGGAGATCATATGGTTCTGCTATGTAGGACCGTTGATCTCTGTTTTTACACCAGTAGCCACATGCAATCACAATAAGAAACACGCCCCTAGGGACACACTTAACCCCTCCCTCTCAAAAAAAAAGTTAACCCCTTCACTGCCAGTGTCATTTTTACAGTAACAGTGCATATGTATAGCACTGATTACTGTAGTAATGTCACTGGTAACCCCAAAAGTGTCAAAAATGTCAGTGAAGGGTCCGATCTGTCCGCCGCAATGTCGCAGTCCCGCAAAAAAAAATCGCAGATCGCCGCCATTACTCGTTAAAAAAAATAACAACAAAAATGACAAAAATCTTTCCCTTAGTTAGTAAACGCAATAACTTTTGCGCAAACCTATCAAAATACGCTTTTTGCAATTTTCTTTTACCAAACATATGTAGCATAAAACAAATTGGCCTAAAATGTTAAAAAAATTTGATTTTTACATTTTTTGGGGGGAATTTCATATAAAAAAATGTGAAAAATATTGTTATTTTTGCAAAATTGTCACTCTTTTTTTGTTTATAGCGCATGATCAAAAAATCACACAGGTGATCAAATACCACCAAAAGAAAGCTCTGTTTGTGGGAAAAAAAGGACGTCAAATTCGTTTAGGTACAGCATCGCACGGCCGCGCAATTGTCCGTTAAAGTCACGCAGTGCCGAATCGCAAAATAGGCCCTGGTCAGGAAGGGGGTAAAATCTTCCGGGGCTTAAGTGGTTAAATACAACACAAGCCTCAGATATGCACAGAAATGCCTGTACTGTAGAAACAATAAAAAAAAAATTAAAAAAGGGTTCAAAACAACCAAAGACATTCAGCTGAAGTGTGAATGCAGGCTGGACATACCCCTTGATAAAAGAACGAAGACATCTTGCTATGCAAAGCGAAGGTTTATTTACCACACGTGGGAGAACAATGAAAGGAAGTGATCGTTCTGACTCTATGCCAGATATACACTGCTCATTATGATCCAAAGACATGAGCTGATATTATGTAACATATTGCAGAGCCAATGAGATATACTGTACATATTAAACATCATTTTTTAAACAACTGTTTTGTCTTCCAGCTGAAGGACACTCATAACAACTGTGGTGATTGATTTTTAGATATGACCATTTGAAAGACAGATTATGCAGGTGTTCTAATTAAACAAAATAACATTGGACCAGATAACCACCCTACAAGAACATAAAGTGAAGGTCATTTAAACTATTATTATAATAAAACAACAGATGTCCATGAAAAGATTAACCACTTCCCGACCAGTCACGTTGACTGTACTGCGGCAAAGCGGCACGATTCCATCCAGCGACGTAGACCTCGCTGGACTCCTCCCCTTGTGGGCGGCACTCGCGCGCCGCCGGAGGCTCGCTCCCGCTGTTTTCAGTCACAGCGGGAGTCGGGCCAGGGGAGGAGCAGCGGCGATCGCCGCTGCTCTTCCCCGATCATCGGGGAATCGAGTCTGGAGATCCGCCCGCTTTGTTTACACGATCTCCTAAGTGACAAACAGTGACAGATTGCAGGATTCAGCATAGCTGAACATGCGATCCGTCCCTGTGTCACTCAGTCACCTCCCCCCACACACGTCAGTAAGCACCAGGCATACATTAACCCCTCCCTCTCCAATAAAATTAACCCCTTCCCTGCCAGTGTCATTGTTACAGTAACAGTGCATATTTATAGCACTGATTACTGTAGTAATGTCACTGGTACCCCCAAAAGTGTCAAAAATGTCAGTCAAGGGTCCGATCTGTCCGCCGCAATGTCGCAGTCCCGCAAAAAAAATTGCAGATCGCCGCCATTACTCGTTAAAAAAAACCCACCAAAAATGACAGAAATCTTTCCCTTAGTTAGTAAACGCAATAACTTTTGCGCAAACCAATCAAAACACGCTTATTGTGATTTTTTTTACCAAACATAGGTAGCAGAAAACAAATTGGCCAAAAATTAAAAAAAATTTAGATTTTTTACTTTTTTTGGGGGGGGAATTTCATATAAAAAAATGTGAAAAATATTGTTATTTTTTCAAAATTTACGCTCTTTTTTTGTTTATAGCGCAAAAAGTAAAAATCGCACAGGTGATCAAATACCACCAAAAGAAAGCTCTGTTTGTTGGAAAAAAAAGGACGTAAATTTCGTTTGGGTACGGCATTGCATGACTGCGCAATTGTCAGTTAAAATCGCACAGTGCCGAATCGCAAAAAGTGGCCTGGACGTAAGACAGCAAAATCCTCCGGTGGTAAAGTGGTTAAATAAGGATGTGACAGTCTTTAGGTTAGAAAATGAAGGTTTCAGTAAAATGGCCATGATAGTTTGAGCAGAAATGTCACTCTTATGTTGGGGGCAAGATCCTTACAAATGCCTATAAGTATCCAGCTTGTACAAAAGCCACATTAGGCCTCAGTAGATGTGGTATGTGATGTTGTGATTCTAACAGCTGTCCTGAGAATATGGTCAGACATACATTACTTTCCAACCCTAGGATGAAGTATTTTGGGTCAAAATAGGAATGTATATGTTTATGTCTATAGAGATGGATTGAGGAAGGAGATGGGTGGTGTTGCACTATTTGCAATGAGACAACCTGTCCATTTACTTCCCCTATGAATGATCGACTGTAAGTGTCTTCTTGTGTCGAAGGCATGAGATTATCACCATATTTGTCCAAAAATGTCTGGACTGGCTATTCTCATCTCTAGTGTGCTTATCCCCTTCAGCAGACAACATTTAATAAAAATAAATGATCCGATAAAATATATACATATTCATGTATATACAGCATGTGTATTTGAATGTATATATATGCCCCCTCTTACAAAATGGCTAAAGGTAGCAACAATTTCTCTAACAATAAAAAATAGTTCAGCTGGTATCATCTGATCAAGTGATGATAATTTCATTATTTTCACAGCAGCAATATTCTTGAAGCAAAGCACAGGAGCTAATCAGTTGTTGTGACTACCGATCCCGTGTTCCTCTTGCTATCTTTCCTCTTTGTGAATATCATCATCTCCATATCCCCCTAATTCTTGTTGTGGTAATGGAACTGGATGGCAAACTCACCTGTGTGAATATCGCCATAGGGAGAAAGACAGGGTGCAAATGATGTGATTTGCTGCTAACATACTGGTTGGAATGCAAATGATCTGGAAGGGTTTTTTTTTTAACTGTAAAACCAGGATATCTACTTTGATGATAATATGTAAATTGATTCAGCGCAACCAAGCCTAAAAATCACACCTTTTTGCAGCGATACACATTGGAACATAGTCACTTCCTATAAATGTATAAAACAACAAGCATTAACCATATAAATCTATTTGTATTACCTGTAATTATATATTTCATTATTAATTTTTAATCGCTTGATTTTGACACTGTATGTATAGCCAACACTTCTAAGGATACCTAAGAGGTTGATTTAGTAAAAGCAAATAGGCTGTTCACTTTGCAAGAGAATTTTGTTGACTTTCATAATCCAAAGACATGCAGGTAAAAATAATTAAATTATTTTTCTTGCAAGTATTATTTCCTTTAAAGTATTATTTTTTGCAATACACCACATTCACTAAACTAAGAGGAAATTCCTTTGCAAAGTGACAAGCCTATTTGCCTTTAGTAATTCAGTTCCATCTTTTTTCTGGACCAGGTAATAATTGTAATGTCATTGGGTAATTTTGCGTACCAGCAGACATCCCTGGAGGAACAGTTGATTGGCTGAAGTATATTTTCTCATAAGATCACTATTATTTCCAACATCATATGATCTTAACACACTCAGAGATGAAAAAATTAAATAATAGATAATAAAAGGTAAAAGTTGCCAAAAAAAGTGAACCAACAAAATATATAAAATCACAAAAGAAAAATGCTCTTCAAATTCAAAAATATGTAAAAATGGAACACAAACCATGAAAAAACATTTGAATGCCAAACCCTCTGTAGAAAGTCTTGTAGGAATTGCACATATATTAGGTACAAATCCTGTTTTTAAAGAATCTTATCCTCAAAGAAATACATATAAATACTGGTCCAAATTATTTACAACAAACAGCTACTTGGCTAATCAGAAGTGCTTAACTAAAAAAAAATGTAAGTATTATCCCACAAAAATGACACATGCAGCAACCTCCAAAACTGTAGAAAAAGACTATAAGTGTACCAAAAAGTTAAAAGTGTACCTAAAATTGCAACAAATATAACTAAAATACTGTAATTGACACATCTAGGCCTTCAATAAGAGAGAATCTCTAACTGGGAACAGTGGAGTTTATGGCTGATTATGTTAGTTTGCACATTTTCTTCATCCATGTACAGTACATATTATTATTATTACAGTATTATTATTATTATTATTATTATACAGGATTTATTTAGCGCCAACAGTTTACGCAGCGTTTTACAACTTGAGGGTAGACAGTACAACTACAATATACTTTAATACAGAAGGAATCAGAGGGCCCTGCTCGTTAGGTATACAAGTAGATATATTTGGTGATATACAATAAAGCTTTTGGGCAGCTCTATATATTTAGTACCAAATCAAGTTTTGAAATCTTGCCTGGGGACAGCAAGAGATGTTTTGTGCTGCCTGCATTTACTTGCAGTTTTCATGTGTTTAAGTGCCGGTTCACACTAATGCGATGCTAGACATTGCATGTGATTCGCACCGTATTGCTGTACAGATCACATGTGATGTCGGCGCAATGCGATTTCAGAAATAAAAAATGTATGGCTGAAATTGCATCACATTCACACCAAAATGATGCAGGACCCTTTTTTTGGTTCACATTGGAATTGGATCTCACCTTTGAGATCCGATTCCTGCACCATTTTACAGTTCACACTGCGATCTGCGAACCAATCTGGGGGTGTCATTAACCCTACATTGACACCCCCAGCGATTCGCAGATCTCAGTGTGAACCACTGTGCGATTCTGGTGTGATGCAGGAACCGGCGCTGATTCGCAGGGTTTCCTGCATCGCACCAGTGTGAACCAGGACTAATATCCAAATCCAAACAGAGATTATTAAAACCACGGGAGTCTTTATCATCCTAAAGCTTAACCTTATGGCCTGACATCCTAGCTAGATAAGATACAAGTCTATCTTCTATTATTGGGTTCCCAACAGATTTTAGCCAAACTGTACGTTTTTTACGTTCTTTCAATCTATAGTAGCTTTAAGATCAATATCCATACATATTAATAATATAATAATAGTTTCTTTATGTCAATTGCCTTTTATTTTAGGTGATATAGACAATAAAAGTGTACTTACTGTGGTCTTGTTAGTTAGGATCACTGTAGATCCCAGGGTCTCCTGAGCTGGGTACAGTCTTTCCATTGTGATACAAGGTGACTCTTGAGAAGAACTGTTGGGCTGACTCATCATCGTCTACTGATCATGATATTTATACAAAGCCTTTATCTCCAACACGTGAAGAACAATAAAGGTCTTGTGTAAATCTGATCAATAATCACTATCAGCATTCCCTAATCCTCATTTAACACACAAAGCAGCTCAGTCTGGGTCATCTGAATGGCGACCACTAAACATCTGGATTTTGAAATTAAATCAAACTGTGATGGGAATAACAGGTAATTTTTTGTGAAACCTGCCCTCAGAAAAGGGATTTACTTAGAGCTCCTGTATGAACCAATTTTCCCAAGTCCATATCATTTTTGAGAGTGGAATTTTTGTTTTGCACACTGTGGAAATGTGCACAAGCTGTGGCTTCTGATAGCTTATAGATGCCATAGTTGTGTTTTGACAACACTACAGAGAGCTCTGGGGAGACTGAACCCCAGATTTATTTCTAATGACAAATGAGCACCTCTACTTAGAGGTATTTCATGTTGACTAATTTTGATAAATGCAAATCTAGTAAACTAGATATTCAGGAGCTCATATAAGACTTGACTTGTAGGGTTATATAATTTATTTGCCTAATTTATTTTATTTATTTATTTTATTTCAGGTACTTATATAGCGCTGTCAATTTACGCAGCGCTTTACATATACATTGTACATTCACATCATAATTCAAGCATGCATGTTTGTATATAGGGATGAGTGAACAGTTCGGCCCGAGCATGAGGTCGGGCCGAACATTTGCCTGTTTCGACCGTTCGCCGAACACCTGAATTTGCAAGGTGTTCACCGGTGTTCGCTCCGCCGAACACCCTGCAATTCTGCACCCTGAATGGGAAAAGCTTTGCCTAATCAAGGCTCGGTATAAGCTGGTTGGTAAGGAGCGAGGCCGCAGCGTACTTAACAAACGATGAGTCCTCAGCTGTCAATGGGTTTCGAGTTGAACAAAAAGTGCCAGTTAACAAAAAAAAGTTCCTTTAAATATAGAGCCTAGGGGGGGTCGCCTTAGTCTGCCTGTAATGTGGCGCATCTATAGTGTTTGTTGAAACATTAGCGGATAACTGTGCCTAACAGCCCCCTTAACACCCAGGTCACCTTTGCTCCTTTTTATTAACCTAAGATATGTGAATGACCACTCTCTGGGTAGCATCTGGTCCTCTTCTAAGCTGGTGGGGCTGTGTGGCACCATGCATGAGTAAGCTCAGGAGGAACATCTACTTTCAAGATGGAGGTTTACAGCTTTCTTACTAGGGCCATGGAGAATAGGCTGTACACTCACAGTACCTTAGTGGCTTGAGTGCCAGGTCACACTTGTGCGATGCGGGAAGGCTGCAAATTCGCAGCCTGTTCCTGCATCGCAAACGCACATCTGGCAGTTCACACTGCCATATGCGATACGCTGGGGGTGTCAATGAAATGTTAACGACGCCCCCAGTTTGATCGCATATCGCAGTGCGATCTGACAGTTCGCACAGGATCGGATCGCACAAGTGTGAACCACTGTGCGATCCGATCCTGATGCGGCTGAAAAAATGCCTCATGTGCGACTTTTGTGCGGGTGCAGTGCGAATTTAGCCATACAAAGTGTATGGCTGAATTCGCACTGCACATCCGATCGCATGTAATGAAAGAGCAGTGCGCATCCGATATTACATGCGATCGCCGCACACGCGGAAGTGTGAACCGGCACTTATTGTTCCTTTTTTTTCTGGCACCTTAAGGAAAACCTGTACTTAGAGATAGGGTCCTTTCACACGGCCGCTCCGTGTGAAAGGTCCGCTGCGGGACTTTTTTTTTTTTTTTCCACGGAGCGGATGACATTTCTGTCATCCGCTCCGTGTGCCCGCATATCATCCTATCCGTTTGCGGATGATATGCGGACATAATGTAAGTATATGGCACTGCGGATGTCAGCGGATGACACCGCTGACATCCGATTTTCCTTCCTTTCCGTTTTTTACACGGAAGAAAAAATGGGGTTCTGTTCCATTCGAAAAAATGGAACAGAACTGAAAGGAGGAAAATCGGATGTCAGCGGATGGTATTCCGCTGACATCCGCAGTGCCATTCACTTACATTATGTCCGCAAATCATCCGCAAACGGATGGGATGATTTGCGGACACACGGAGCGGCCGTGAGAAAGGACCCTTACATGAAAGCTGCTATTTTTTAATAACAAGTAAAACAAAACAAAACAAAAAACAAAAGAGAAAAACAAAAACAAAAAAGCAAGAAAATTGTCTCATAGGCTGCATTCACATGTCAGCGTATAATCGCGGGCAGAACCGCTGCGGTTCCGCCCGCGATTCGGAGATTTCTTGCAAATCGCGGGACGCCTAGCGTTGCCCGTTGATTTGCAATAGCCCCCCAAACGCCGAGCGATGTTGCCGCGATTTACGCCCGCCGAATCGCGGCAACATCGCGCAAACAAAATCGCGGGACGCAATACGCTCCAAAAAAGTACAAGAGCTTCTTTGGAGTGTATTGCGTCCCGCGATTTTGTTTGCGCGATGTTGCCGCGATTCGGCGGGCGTAAATCGTGGCAACATCGCTCGGTGTTTGGGGGGCTATTGCAAATCAACGGGCAATGCTAGGCGTCCCGCGATTTGCAATAATCTCCGAATCGCGGGCGGAACCGCGGCGGTTCTGCCCGCGATTATACGCTGACATGTGAATGCAGCCATAAGGCAATAAACGGACCGAAAAATAATTACCATTGGTACATACGATTTAATACCATCAGATATCCAAAGATATTAAAAAATAACATTTATAGTACACCAATATATTATATCATTAGTATATAGAAGCCTCATAACAGACCATCCTAGTCTACTAAAAACATTAAATGTACCTAAACTCTATTATAAGACAGAGATAAAATGTGGTGCGTACATCCATTTTTTTCCACATTTTTTCAAATTTATGAGAAGCATTATGTTGAGCATATGTATATTTCTCAAACATTACATGTTTATCCATTTCTTGTATCCAATATGTAAGGATTGGTTCTCACCTATGCATGTGGTTGCCGGTGTGGAAATCGCAGCGATTCCTGCACCTGCAACCATCTGCAAAGAAAATGCGCTACTGTGAGAAAATTCCGGGGGGCTGGCATTCATCATGAATGGCACCCCCACGAATGTAAAATCACAGCCTGCGGGCTGTGTTTTGAAAATGGTGCATGCACATTTTTCCACCGGACATGCAGGCACGGCAGCCCATTGAAATTAATGGGCTACTGTGCTCATGGAAACACATAGATGTTAACCTAGAGTAAGGATCAGAGGGATTGGGGTGAAATCCAACAACCCAGCTTGCGTGTCACAAAGAGTGATCTCACAATAGCTACTACTTGGTCATGAATGAAGTCATTAGAGTTCACATATCCTAATATAAGTGTTAGTGTTAGTTTGTGAGCAAGCGATAACAGCCAGCAGCTTGCCAGTCCATTTCCCATCTGCAAAATCAAGATGTTTATGTCTGTCCTGCGCTCTCTTTTCCATAAGAAGCCTTCAGCCAGGACAGACGATTTTCAGAGGTTGGGTTTTGAACATACCTCTAGAGGTCAAACAGTCTATATTAACATGCTTGGCAGAGGGAAACCTGTCCCATGTACTTAGTACACTTAGTACAGAAAACATTATTAAAGTCCCCCATTACCAGAAAAGGAAGAGACAATATATCTGCTAAAAATTTTGCAACAGATGGATTGTCAAAAAACTTGCAACACAAAAAAATATACCTCCCATATTTGTCTATCTCAACCCGTTCATATAAGAAGCTAGCACCACCGTATATCCAAATAGACACACCCCTAGCATATGAGCATGTAGAATGATATACCTTGTATCATTTTATTTATTTATTTAAATAGAAATGCACTCACAAATAAACACAAATACTAAAGTAGTGTATTTATATGTAAAACATTGAGATCCTCACCACACTTCCAGTTTACGCATCAACCGGAAGTGATGTCACTGGCTCTACCCAACGCTTTGTGTCACTGGTCATGTGACTTTCTCAGGGTGGGGAGCCTAGTGACGAAGCCTGAGGAAGTCACGTGATCAGTGAAGCTACATGTCAGGCAAGGCCAATAATGTCACTTCCAGTGGAGTGAAGGCAGCAAAGACTGGTCCCTTAAAAGGACCCTACACATGAAGTGGCCACTAATAGCTAGAAGATGGTTCCCCAAGAATTAGATATTAAGTACAGGTGACATATATTTCATAGGTCAACTTATTGAAGTGACTGAGCACTGCATCTATCGGAGGATTGGTGATGCACAGGAGGAACTGGCACTGAAGCAAGTTTTTAAACCCTATTGTTTTTTTTTACAATTTTTGTAAGTAATTTAAGTACTTTTAGTAATTTGAACATTCATATGGTTGTTTAAGGACACTTGTTAAGAGGGGAAAGGGTTCTTTTTTAAAGTTCTTTATTGAGCACTGAAGGATATTTGATGTATATATTGGATAAAGTGATGGTATAGTGGGAGGAAATATTATTTGTACACTATACTATTCACATATATTGGTTCGCATTGGTTATTTGCATGTAAAAGGACAGAGCACCACTTTATTACACAATACCTCTACATAGCTTCCATATCCCTATCTTCTCAGAATAAAGCATTTTTAATAAACAGTTAAAGCAGGACTCTAGCCAAAAAGAAAAAAAAAAACAAGATAAACATGAATACAGGCCATTAAAAGATAAAACAAGAATACTAGGTGTTGGTGAAATATTTATCAGAGATTTCTTCCGCAGTACATTTTTCTTCCACTTCATATCCTCAATCTGATGGCAAATATTATGAAACCCTCTTCATCTGAGCTCAGCTCATCCTGCACCCACCTCAGCCTTTGACTGGACAGTAAAAGGAGAAGCAGCACAGTGGCGAGCTTGTTTCATTGTCACACTGCTTTCCCTTCCTATCAACATGCCTCTTTTTAGCATATGAACTTATTCACTCCTTGTACAGCTACTTTCTTTACACTCCAGCCCTGCTGAACAAGGATTGCAAGAGACAGATACCAGGTGAAGTTCAGTTACTTTCACTGCTTGCATTTAATAATGATTACAGAGTTGCATCGGTGTATATTTAAAAAAATGTTTTACTAGATGGGTACTCAAAGCACATTTTATCTGCTGTTGAAGCAGATGGTGAGGCAGACATCTTTGGTGCACTCAGTAAAATATCATACTAGGCTAATTTTAGACAGGAGCCAATTACCCTACCAGCATGTCTTTAGAGTGATGGAGGAAACACACATCAAGACTCCACCCCTGCCTTGGGCTCACAGAAAAATGGCACAGAGAGTATGTAATTATACAGCACTACTTGTACCAACATTTAGGATTCACCTTACTACTCAAGGGAGAAGAGGTCCTGTGACAAAAATTAGTTGGACCAAAGACATTAGGAAAAAAGGTATGAAAGGGTGCTCGACTAGGGGAGGAGGCAGATGGGGTTGGTGAGGGGGCAAGCCTGAAGTTAAGAATATATATTTTTTTGCCACCTCTACCTCCTTGCCCTCCTCACCCTATACACCCTACTACAGGACTCAGATCAGCTGAAAATCTCCTTCAATCCAAAAAAACAACAACAATAAGTGCTTAAGGACAGCTATCCAGACAGCTGCAGTATTTGCCAAGTATCATATAATATCACATGGTAAAGAGTCACAAATCAACTCCAACATTATACTGCAAAGCATCCATGTTTATGAAAAATGAAGTAAATCAAAAGTCATTGAAACCAAATCCTTAGCGCCAGCTGAATTGCCTTTAAAAGGTTTATTGCATCACAGTTCAATACAATACAGAATAAAGTATAGATATCATCCAATTAGATCATGTTACATAGTCCACATGTCCGATCTGGATTCTACTGATGTTATATAGGTGTAGCCGTTAATACAAATAACAGGCCAATGACCACACAGATGATGCACATGGAGACATAGCAGCATAGGTCTCCGCTGTAAGACGCAGCTGGGTTGTCGGGTCTATCCTTTGGAGACCGCCAATGACCAATACAAGAGCACAGGAAGAATTCAAGCTGGAATGCAAGCAACTCATTTCGGGGTGTGGCCCATTAGTCAAGTCACTCGACTGGACCAGCATTGGAAAAATAAATAGGTGATATGCCAAGGCTAACAAAATTTTTAAAGGTGCACTGTACTTTATAAACAACCTCAATAGCATGCACCTTAAATACTCCTAACATAAAAGTGATTAAAAGCAATTATAAAACAAGAACATTTAAAAAAAATCTTTAAAATCATATATATATATATATGGTATGGGATAAAATGAATACAAATACCCATGGAGGATTACAAATAAATCAAATAAATAAATTCACACCAAAGTAAAAAAAAAATAAAAATATTAGGTAAATTGGACCAATGGAAAGAAAAAAATATGATATCGTTGGTACCCAGTCATTTTAAAGAATATTTGTAAATCAAAATTTAAAAGTCAATAACTGAAAATATAATTACCACAATTGCCCCATGGTTGACCAGATAATCTAAAATGGCAATTCAAAACTGGAAATCCCACCTAAAACAAGATCATATAAACAAACAATTAAATTGGAATTATATGCTATGAAATATCTTTAAAACTAGTACCATTATATGACAAAAATTAAAGTGGAATTAAAAGGATGGAGAGCATCTGAGAAGACTCATAGTGTTTATTTTTGTTGCAGCCAGAATTTCCATTGCCAGGTCATGGAAATCCCTCACAATTCCATTTGACCTGTTGAAGACCAAGTTATCATTGATTATAGTTAACAAACGCCTTTCAACAATTTTGCATGATAAACTTGCCTTCTTTGAAAAAATCTGGGATCCCTGGATTAAATACCTCTTAGACATCTCATAAGACCTGTAGGACAGCATACATTTTAACTGGACAGGATGAACTTTTTTCTCTCTTTCTTTCTTTCTCTTTTCCTTCTTTAAGGTTTTTTTCTCCCTTTTTCTCTTCTTAATGATTCCTCTTATTCTCTTACGTAGTCTGTGTTTTGTATGCCCCACATATAAGAGGTTCTATTGATATTGCAAAATGTAGATTACATATTCGGAGGAGCAGGTAATAAACTGCTTAATGTTATAGACATTTCCTGTTCTATTCGTGAAGGAGGACTGGCCATGGTTGAAAAATTGGCAAACGAGGCAGCCTCGCTTTTTGGATTGGAATATACCCGTGCGGCAATGTTCGCTTTAAGCTGCACACATGCGCGGTCCTGCGCAGCACATATTCAGACCGCGCAGCCGCAGACGACGTGAAGGTAACCGGGCCGCGGTTTTACCGTGGCAGCCGGGGAGCAGAGCAGTGCGCCCCGAGCCCGCCCATTGTGTGACAATAGCGAATGAAAATTCGCTATTGTCACACGGATCCTCCTCCTGGCCAATCAGGGAGCAGGTCCTCCCGCTTCCTGATTGGCCCGAACGGGAAAACCCCATGCCATTGGCCGAGGAGGAGGCGGGAGGACTGAGGAGACGCGGGGACGCGGGGACTGAAGAGAAGCTGCCGTGACCGTGAGGTAAGTGCATGGGTCTCGCGGGGGGAACACTGGCATCTCTGCATTGATTGGGGGCAATGCTGTGGGCACTTTGCATTGATTGGGGGCAATGCTGTGGGCAGTGCACTCTACATTGATTGGGGGCAATGCTGTGGGCAGTGCACTCTGCATTGATTGGGGGCAATGCTGTGGGCACTCTGCATCGATTGGGGGCAATGCTGTGGGCACTCTGCATTGATTGGGGGCAATGCTGTGGGCACTCTGCATTGATTGGGGACTTTTTGTGACAATATAAGATTTTTGATGAAATTGCTTAGTCTAAAGGTTTGCGCTCAGAAATATTTTTATTTGCTCAGCACAGTAAAAAATTAGAGGGAACATTGCCGTGTGGTTATCAAAATAAGACCATATATCCACCATGTCCAATCATATTCTTCAGGGTCCCAGACTCTTTTCAAAGTGATTTGGGGGTCAGTTCGTAAAACAGGTCCTAGTTTGGGGTCTAAACATAAAATATGCAATTGTTCTTCACTCACTGTGACCTAAGAGAAACGCCTGGTATGTTGGCACCCTTTGGAAAAAGTAATGCACATGCAGTAAGCTGCAGCCCACTGGCTCAAGAAGATGACCATAGAACTGTCAGAACCACAGTAAGCTGTGACAGGTAAGGGAAACCTCTGACTCTCTTGAGATTGGTAATGGAGGGGTATAAATTTGATAAAAAAAAAGTGAGGGAAAAGGTTGCAAAAAACTTTTCAAAAGTAACATTATCTTTAAGGGTGCGTGGATAAAAATAACATATTTAATTTGAGCAACACTGACTTTAAACACAGTACTTTGAATTGTACTCTGAAGAAATGTAGCATTATATTTCTAATACTTTACATATGTTAGTAGATGTACTGTGACAACTTTTTTCAGATCATCAGAGGTTTTCCCATTCTGGCTACAACTTATCTTACTTCATTGTGACTATATTGTTCTTTTCCCTTTGTAATGATGAGGGATTATGTTCTGACTGTTTGCTCCAGATAACACGATTGCTACTGAATTGTCTACTGAAGACCCTGGAACCGTACATTCTGCATGAGGCTGGTTTCACTCCTGAGTTTCGTTTACTTATTAGTTGTTACAATCAGATGTGTTTTTTAGAATATACATTTCTTCTCAATGCATCTTTTATCTTCAATAAGATTAAAGGAAGACCGTCTGATTCGGGACACCTTTAGGTCTGATGCATCACTTGACAATGGGTGAGTACAAGGCCAGGATGGGAGCAGGGGTAGGAGGATACATTTATTTTAGGGTATGTTCATAGACTTTAGATGCCTGGTAAAGAATGTTGTATGTGATTATGTAATAGCTCACAAGAAAACAACTGATAGAAAAAGATTAACCATCAGGCACATGTGGTATATATTTTGACAGAGCTGATGCTATCTTTAGTGTGTGAGATAGCTTAACAGGCATTTAGGAACTGTTGATATGCTTTCAGCCATATTGTTTTATGTGATATTTCTGTGTTTGTATTCCTAGATCTAAACAGAAGCTGAACACCCACTCCAAACATATTGACGCACATGTACCCTAACATTTACATGCACACACACACACACACACGTAGCTATTATTAAAGCGGAGTTCCGACCTCAAAAAAAATTTTCCGATAAAAATACCCCCGGGACAGTCAGGGCTAGTGCATTTCAGCAATGATAGCCTCTGAACTGTCCCAGGGTTCACTTACCTTTTAGAAGAAATACTTACCTTGAAAATGTCTTGTCCAGCGCTGCCATCTCAGGTGTGGGCAGCTGAAGCCAGAGCTTCCTCTTCGGTGTCCTCTTCGGTGACGTCGGAGTCCCAGAATGCCCTGCACCGGCCCTGCTCGTCACTTCCGGTGGAGGCGCGTCACCCCTGCACAGCTTCTGGGCATGCCCAGAAGCTGTTTAGCAGGGAATAACGCGCCTGAACTGGAAGTGACAAGCAGGGCCGGTGCAGGCGCATTGACTCTTGGGAGCTATGACGTTCGGCTCCCAGGAGTCAATGCAAGCAGGAAGAGACGGCGCGGGCCACAGCCGAAGAGGGAGGAAGAGGAAGGAAGGTAAGTATATTTTCTTTAATAACAAGGTAAGTAAATAAAAAAAAAAATTTAATTATCCAATTCTTTTTCAGCGATAGTACAGCAAGCGAAAAGTCGATTTTGAGGCCGGAACTCCGCTTTAAGAATTAGGAAAATTAACATACATGTTGTCCTTACTGTTCCTAAGAATTTTCTATGAAATTCAACTTCTGTCTAAAACATTTGTTTTAAAGGGGTAAGGGTAATTTAAGGGTACCCAAAAACATTATTTAGCAGTATTGTGTGATAGGTGGGATGTCTATGGGTATTTTCAGACCTCTTCAGATAAATCGGCCCTATAGAATTTATTGGAAAGTGTTGGAATGGTCATGTTGGATTCCTTTGGCCAGTGGTCTAATGATCCTGGATATAATGTATGTGCAGTGCTGGGGCATTTGCTCTTCTACTCAAAGTCTAATGAAATCAGACTAGTAAACATCTCAGACTGTGCTGAAACTGTAGCCTATAGATTAAAGTAACATTAAAAGCTATTTTTTTTCCTTTAAAATAAAAAACATGTTATACTTTTCTGCTCTGTGCAATGCACAGAGCAGCCCCTATCCTTTTCCTGGGCCCCCGCTGGCACTCTGGGCTCCTCAACTTCGGCATGGGTCCCCAAAGGAAGCTGCTTCCTATTGGGGCACTCATGGGGGCTCGCTCCCCAACCACCTTGTCTGCATCCATTGACTCAGACAGGGCAGCTCGGTCCAACCCCTGTTCCTTTGTCACAGAATTTGATTGACAGCCAGGAGCCAATGGCTCCTGCTGCTATCAATCTGTGCAGTGAGGAGGGACAGAGCCAGAAGAGCCACTGCTCTCATGCACAATGCTGGATCAGGATAAGGGGGGGTGAGGGGGAACACATGCAGCACAGAAGGTGTTTTACCTTAAAGTGATATTACAGGTTTTTTTTTTCTAATAACAAACATATCATACTTACCTGCTCTGTGCAATTGTTATGCACAGAGCAACCCTAATCCTCTTCTTCTGGGGTCCCCTGCCAGCACTCCTGACTCCTCCCTCTTGACCAGTGGCCCCAATAGCAAACCGCTTGCTATGGGGGCACTGGTGCGTGCTCATTCCCGAGCCCCACTCTATGCATTCATAAGACACATAGAGCAGCGACTCGGCTCGTTGGCTTACTGGCTGTGATTGACAGCAGTGGGAGCCAATGGCTCCTACTGCTGTATCTCAGCAAAAGTGGAGAGAGAGACTCAGGACAGCCGAGGCTCCTGTGCACATCACTGGATCAAGAGGGGGGGATGTGTGGGGAGCAACAAACAGAAGGTTTTTTACCTTCATACACATAATGCATGAAGGTAAAAACCTTCAGCCTTTACAACCACTTAAATGCATTGAATGCATTAAGGTGAAATCCCTAAGGCTTTACATCCACTTCAAGCCGAAATTTTCTATCTGTAAAATATTGGTAAACTAATTTTTGCAAATACAAGCAATCTTTCTGGAACATTTGTAGAATACAGCCTATGTGCATGACAGCATGAAAGTGTAAGTCCAGGCAAAAACTAACTAACTCTAAACCTGCTTTCTGCCACATTCTAAACCTAAACTATCTAACCCTGTAAAGCAGAAATTGCTGTACTGTCAGGGTGCCAGGAAATCAGACCACACAGGGAAGCGGGTAAAATAAAGCAGTTTATTGGAGCAAACAACAATAAACGCACAGCAAGCGCGAGGAATGGGTCAAGTCCAGAAGTGGGAAGTCATCCAAGCTGGGGGTCGAGTCCAGAAGTGGGTGGTCTGCCAATGCAGGTTGGTCTGCCAATGCTGGGTCGGGAGCCAAGAGAGTCGTCAGCCAAGCCAGGTCATACATGAAGGAACATGGAGGACAGAAGACTGCTAGCAGAGATGCACCTTGGAGCACAAATGCAAGTATGCACCGCATACTAGCACATTATGACAGACTTACCTGATAACAAAGCCCTCCATCAGCACACTGTCACACTCGGGGCATCCATCTTCACTTAATCTTCCTTCTGGGTTAGCCGACTTCGGCTGCTTGAATGGTTGAGCTGCGATCACGTCACTCCCGTGCACGGAAATAACGGCTGCAGCACAGAGCTCACAATGGACGGCACTGTCCATTTAGAGCACAGAGTGCATAAGTCGAAGACATCACCGGCTGCTACTAAAGTATCTCCTAAAGGGTGAAGGTTTAGGAGATGTTTACTGTACCAATAGGAAAGCCCTATTATAGGCTAACTGTAGGTATAAAACAGCATGAATGACTTTACTACCACTATAATGGTTTGTTAATTAAGTATCCAGCAAATATTCTAAACAGTGTTGTACTTTGTTTGGAGAATGTTCTAAGAGTAAATAAAGCCCTAGTTCAGGTTATAACTAAACATCTGTGAATCTGGCTGTGAATGCACTAATAGATAATTGTTTTTAAGGTGGGAGGTATGCAATACTCCAAGGCTTGTTGAGAAGAATTGAATTATTAACTGTGATTTGCCTTGAGCATACGTTCACAACTTTTTTGAGCTCTGCAAATATTCCTTGTGTATTTGTGAGATCCTTGTGAGATTTTTTGAATGAAGGGTAATTTGGAGCACTATGCCTATAAACTCATTCTTTAGCATAGCTCCACATAATTAATGCAGGAAGAAGTATTTGGCAATCATGCTTGTTTGTTTTATGATTTTATTGATAAACTGAAAGTTCTGTAAAGAACAATGGATAGCTCTACGCACATTACTTCCAGGTAAACATAGATGAACATGGCTGGATTTGGACTTCCTGCCACACTAGGGTAACTGACTGTCTGTGGTACCCCTGTCCTAATCCAGAGTCCCTTGCTTTCCAAAGCAATGTAATGCCTTGTACACATGTTCAGATAATCGTACAACTTATCCTTCGTATTTTGTTTCATGATACTAATATCGTATTCAACAATGCATACTAAGCGTATGATTTTTTTTGTTCGATTCTGGAAAAGCTTCCTGGTTGCGTAGCTACGTATCTGATTATACGATTGTCGTTCGCTAGGCTATCGTATGACAGAAGTTTTCGTGTTTGTCCCTTCGGATTTTATTGGACGTACTGTCATGATCGGCTGTCGAAAGCTGTGTACTAACGATCAGATTATCGTGCGATCAAGTCGAAAGCAATTTTTTTCGTACGATTATCTGAACCTATATAAGAGGCATAAGAAGGTACCTGCTTCTTTATATTGGCACAGAGCAGTGGAGGAATTAGAAGAATATTCCTAAACATATGATGAGCACGATCAAAATTCTTCATTCAGTTTTCATGTATGATACGATTGCTACAAAACCTCAACAAATCAAATTAATCTCACTGTTTGTATATGATGCATGTAAATACCTAACTAAATTACCATGAACATTTCTACGCATTATAATAAATTGTGGCCTTACTTGTATATAAAACACAGCATGTCCTTTTTTCTTTTTTTAAACATGCTAAGATGTACTGCGTAGACCTGAATTCCATTGGTAATGGAAAGAGTTGATACTTGATGTGCATTTTTCATTTAAAAAATCATAGATATTTTTTTTCTTGCAGGAATGCGTATCATAAAAATAAAAAAATAAGAACTTCATATATTTGTAGCGCCCTCCTAGGTAGGTGCTAGAGGAGTGACTAGGGGAGTCCATATAATACCCCCCCTTCGGGTGTGGCTGAGAGGGAGACACGTGCGAGGAGAAGCACTATGGAGTTGTTTGGAGAGCAGAAGTACACAACTATGATGGCTTCACCCACTGGCGGAGAACCTGCTGGGCAGACCGGGAAGCTGAGCCAACCCTTCGTATGGGACACAGGCATACGGATGGAGCCCGAGGTAGGACTGGCGCTGTGCACGGGAGGAGGCCTGGAGTACCTTGGCATGGTATGTCCTCAGTGTGCGAGAATTACGATGAAAGTGCAAGCGTGGAGTCAGTGCGGGCATTGCGGCTATCTGCTACTGCGGGCAGAGAAGAGTGAAGGCCGGCCCAGGCAGATGTGTGTGGCTTGGGAGTCGGGGCTCACTCGAGAAGTGACAGGAACGGAGTCCAGGTTCCTTCGAGGAGGCGGGAGGGGCATGATCAGAGTGATGATGAAGTTGGAGGCCATGCAGCCTGACAGTGGTCCCGCTTTGTCAGTAAGGGAAGAGGGTGCATGCCAGTCCAGCAGGCCGGGAGGTGGCCAGAGGATGCACCGGAACCTACCGCAGCAAAAACCAAGGTCTGCCCCTGTTTCTATTTCTCAGCAAAAATGGCCTGCGGCCATTAAGGCCTAAGCAACCAATCTTGGCAGTGAAGAAGAGGCCGGGGTCATTAATGTGGGGTCTCCTAGCTTTCAGTATAAATATGGATCTATCGAAGAGGGAATAGATGACTGGAGGTCGGAGGAGGAAATGGAATGGAGCTCTGAGGCTGGGAGCAGTTCACCAGGTCCTGACATAACTACTGTGTCTGGCAAGGAGACTCAGGAGTTAACTGAGAGAGGAAAGCTGGCCCAAAGCTGGCCTACTCCACGAGGGTCCCAGATCTAACCCCGCACACAAACTATGCCCGGGCTCGGGATCTTAATGAGGCATACAGCTCCCTGATCAGGAGAGAGGAGACTCTTTTTTCATTGCCTGGGATAGGTAATAGGAAAACCCTCCCCAGGCTTTCAAAAATGCAGAGATGGATGCAGCGGAAGGTAGCTATGGAGTATGGCTATGATTATCCATACGCTCCTAGGGAGGTCATGTTGAACATTGAGGCTAAGAGGGATTTCTAGTGTGATGAAGCCATTTGGAATTTTCTCTTTGTCCCCAAGCCTTTTCGGGACTCACCCAGGACTGACTTCAAGGAAAGGTTTGATGCTCTAAAGCAGGGGTGGGGAACTTTTTTTCTACCAAGGCCCATTTGGATTTTTGTAACATCATTCGGGGGCCGCACAAAATGTAAGCATAAATGTAATAGGCATTGCTTTGCGGCAAAAAACGCTGTAAAAAATTGCATGACTTTGAGGTCACAAAAGTGTGAAAGGGGCCTTCAGTAATCAAGGTATAGTGTGCCCTCTTTCAATGCAGACTGACCACAGCATGCCCCCTTTCAATGCAGAGTGACCACAGCGTGCCCCCCTTTCAATGCAGACTGACCACAGCGTGCCCCCTTTAAATGCAGACTGACCACAGCATGCCCACTTTCAATGCAGACTGACCACAGCATGCCCACTTTCAATGCAGACTGACCACAGCATGCCCCCTTTCAATGCAGACTGACCACAGCGTGCCCCCTTTCAATGCAGACTGACCACAGCGTGCCCCCCTTTCAATGCAGACTGACCACAGCGTGCCCCCTTTCAATGCAGAGTGACCACAGCGTGCCCCCTTTCAATGCAGACTGACCACAGCATGCCCACTTTCAATGCAGACTGACCACAGCATGCCCCCTTTCAATGCAGACTGACCACAGCGTGCCCCCCTTTCAATGCAGACTGACCACAGCGTGCCCCCCTTTCAATGCGGAGTGACCACAGCGTGCCCCCTTTCAATGCGGAGTGACCACAGCGTGCCCCCTTTCAATGCGGAGTGACCACAGCGTGCCCCCTTTCAATGCAGAGTGCCACTTTCAATGCGGAGTGCCCAGAGCGTGCCCCCTTTCAATGTGGAGTGCCCAGAGCGTGCCCCCTTTCAATGCGGAGTGACCACAGTGTGCCCCCTTTCAATGCGGAGTGACCACAGTGTGCCCCCTTTCAATGCAGACTGACCACAGCGTACCCCCTTTCAATGCGGAGTGACCACAGCGTGCCCCCTTTCAATGCGGAGTGACCACAGCGTGCCCCCTTTCAATGCGGAGTGACCACAGCGTGCCCCCTTTCAATGCGGAGTGACCACAGTGTGCCCCCTTTCAATGTGGAGTGCCCACAGCGTGCCCCCTTTCAATGCAGAGTGCCCACAGCGTACCCCCTTTCAATGCGGAGTGCCCACAGCGTATACCCCCTTTCAATGCGGAGTGCCCACAGCGTGCCCCCTTTCAATGCGGAGTGCCCCCTTTCAATGCGAGTGCCCAGAGCGTGCCCCCTTTCAATGCGGAGTGACCACAGCGTGCCCCCTTTAAATGCGGAGTGCCCAGAGCGTGCCCCCTTTCAATGCGGAGTGACCACAGCGTGCCCCCTTTAAATGCGGAGTGACCACAGCGTGTCCCCTTTCAATGCGGAGTGACCACAGTGTGCCCCCTTTCAATGCGGAGTGCCCACAGCGTGCCCCCTTTCAATGCAGAGTGCCCACAGCGTACCCCCTTTCAATGCGGAGTGCCCACAGCGTGCCCCCTTTCAATGCAGAGTGCCACTTTCAATGCGGAGTGCCCAATGCGTGCCCCCTTTCAATGCGGAGTGCCCAGAGCGTGCCCCCTTTCAATGCGTAGTGCCCCCTTTCAATGCGGAGTGCCCAGAACGTGCCCCCTTTCAATGCGGAGTGCCCCCTTTCAATGCGAGTGCCCAGAGCGTGCTCCCTTTCAATGCGGAGTGACCACAACGTGCCCCCTTTCAATGACCACAATGCAGAGTGAACAGCGTGCCAAGCCCCAGTGCACTTAACTTACCTGTTGTAGCGGCGGGCGGCTTCCTCTCTTCGTCTCTTCGAGTCCTCCCGCGTCCCGCCTCCCTCCTCCTCCTCGGCCAATGACATTGGCCGAGGAGGAGGCGGATCTGTGAGACAGTAGCGAATTTTCATTCGCTATTGTCACACAAATGGTCGGGCTCGAGGTGCACTGCTCTGCTGCGCCTCGGGTCCACCCACAGTGTCAGAACGGAGCCACCGGCTCCTTCTGACACAGCAGCACGGGGGGGGGCGGATCGCAACGATTGTGCGGGCCGGACAGAAGAATCGTGCGGGCCGCATGCGGCCCGCGGGCCGGAGGTTCCCCACCCCTGCTCTAAAGACACAGTGTCTGTATGGACGGTCTATCTACATTGACCGGGCAGAAGATCGTCGGCCAGACGGGTCGGGCCAGGCTTGGTCCATCCGAGTACGGGACAGTCAGGGAGCCCTTGTCAGGGTCCCCCACCCAGAATATTATATTTAAAGTCCATTTCTACATGTAAGACTATGAAAGCAAGGCTAGCTAGCCATCAAAAATGAAAATCTATAATGCTGAAGTTTCAAGTTTACACTACAGTTCAAGTTATTGCCTTCATTTGAAAAAAATGTGCTATTCTACAGACCCTTTGGGCCATTGGGCCAGAGTCCTAAAGAGGAACTCCAACCATACAGATCTCTTGGGCCAATGGGCCAGGATCTTCTGGATTGCAAATATTGTCCGGAAAGACTTCCGGAACTCTCAAGCAGATAAAAAACAAACGGGCGGCCATCGCAGTAATGGGTGGTGCATCCAGGAAGTTTGGTGGGGGGTGTTCTAAAGACCCCCAGAATTTCCCTGACTCAGCAGGACTGCAGGCCACTCAGGCTCCAGTGGTCTGCCCTGTTTTCAAAGAGGAGAAGTGCTGTGAGTGACAGCAAGAAGATGCTGTAGTTGTCTTCTCCAAGGACTCTGCAAACAGGTAGTCAGTGGTAGGGCACATATTACCCCAGGAGGAGGGGGAGATTGGACCCGACGTGTCAAGCACTGAACGGCAGAGGAGTCAGGGACAGGAGTGAGAAAGTCACCCCTGCGGGGAGGGTTTTCTCATTCAACTGTCTATGTAGATAGTCATGTTGTGGACCTATATAAAATGTGACTAACTTCTATTTTCTCTCTACAGGTGGGCTCACATCAGGAAAAATTTATATTTGTTCAATCCTTACCAAACGAAATTTGTTTGGTGGGGGGTGCATCCTTTCATGCACCTAAATCTTGTGTATATGTGTACAGAACAGAGATGTCATTATATTTTTGCACTTAATTTATTTGTACATTTATTTCTTTCCCTTTTCCCCTTTTCCAAGTTTGTGGGATCCTCCTGATTTTTGGCTGATTTTTGTGGGAGGCGGCTGCCTCAGAGCCAATGGGGACATGGCTCATTTTTAGTGGGGGGGTGGATTTAGCACCCTCCTAGGTAGGTGCTAGGAAAAGGCATATATGTGGCCCTGTCTGCTTATCAGGGAAGCCCGATTATTTAGTTAGGCTGTCACATGTTTCCAGGTGTGATCTGTTGAGTCTGGGGTGTCTCCCCACTGTTTCCAATGAGGGCTCTTATTGGACAGTGGAGGAAACCTGGCCAATAGCACACCAGGGCTTGTAGCTGTCTCAGTGGGCGGAGTTTGCTGCAATGCACCCTGGGATGAGATATAATTTTGAGGGGAGCATGTGACAGGGTGTCTTTGAAGCAGAGTCCCAGGATGATGCTGACGGCTGTCTCTCCTCCTGTCAGAGCAAGTGAGGGTGTCCTGGCCAGTCGGACTAGAGGACCGGAGGTTGAGCTGGGCTGCAGGAAGGATCCAGAATGCTGTGGACCGAGTGGAGCTGCACTGCACAAGTTTCCAGGAAAAACAGTGTTGTGAGTACTCAAAACTGCCCAGGGGTTTGCTTGAGAGAGGGGCGACTCCAGAAGGTCAAGGGATCCAGGAGCCAGCTAACCAGTAGTTGTGATGGAGAAAGGGGATGCCAGTGTCAAAGCCCTGAAGATTAGTGAGAGAAAAGAGGGCGCCGGTGCAGGCCCTGAAGTGTTCAGCAGTGCAGCAGTGTATTCAAATAGCTACCTCAGCAGGAGTGGTTAGGGGAAGCATTAAAGAGGACTTCTTTAGTGAGAAAGCAGTCTCAAGTCAAGTCAGCGTTAACAGGTATCCGGCCAGCGTTAACCAATGTCAAGTCAGCGTTGATAGGAATTCAGCCAGCATCAAGTCAGCGCCAAAAAGCAGTATTCAAGTGTCTCCGCCAAATTTTGCATAGTTTAGTTCCAGGAGTATCCCATTCATCCCTTCTCCTATCCAAGTTACAAAATAAATACAAAAACCCAAAGATACTGGAATAGAAACAAAGAGGAGAAGCGCTCTAAGTGCAGACAGTTTATTATAGTATACAAGGCAATGTATGTGGTAACTCACAAGATATGAATGAAAGTCGAGCTGTGTAACACCATTAGATCTTGAGACATCCTCTGGGGGGAGGGGGGTGTGTAAACCATCCACTCCAAGGCGCCGTCCGTGACTGAGTCAGTGTTTGATCGGAGGAAAGAAAGCCGGCTGCCTCCCGCCTGAGTGCACGATAAGCGGTCAGATGGAGATGACCGGCGGCTATAAGATTCCGTGGGTGGATGGGCGCTCTCCCGTCACCAGGGGTGGTGTACTCCAACAGCGAAAAAAACGGCAGGCACGACGCGTTTCTGAGCATGCGCGGGGTCAGTTTACCCGGCGCGCTCTTTCTTCAGGTGCTGGAGCGCCGTAGACTCTACAAAGTTTATATATGGCTCAGTTGATTAGCGATTCACCACAGCTGGGAAAAGGGGGAAATGGCTTGAAGATAAAAGGATTTGGAACCAGAGCTAAAAAGCAACCAGTTGATTAAAAAACACAGTGTCCGCTTATCGTGCACTCAGGCGGGAGGCAGCCGGCTTTCTTTCCTCCGATCAAACACTGACTCAGTCACGGACGGCGCCTTGGAGTGGATGGTTTACACACCCCCCTCCCCCCAGAGGATGTCTCAAGATCTAATGGTGTTACACAGCTCGACTTTCATTCATATCTTGTGAGTTACCACATACATTGCCTTGTATACTATAATAAACTGTCTGCACTTAGAGCGCTTCTCCTCTTTGTTTCTTTTGCTCATACAGAATTTCCTCTTGGTCTGTGGAAGAGCGGCTCAGTGCATATGGACTATCCTCCCTTGCCAACACGCTGATCCCATACAATACAGTAATTTCCTTTCATTAGTTTCATTTATTGTCCAGTCCTTTGTTTCCTTTTTTGTCCTTCCCCCCCCCCCTCCCCTCCTTGTTTTGCATTTGATCTATCACACACATCTCCTGTGTTGGAGGTCTTTAGCGCTCTGGTCATACATATATACAAAGATACTGGAATGGTCATTGCCTCAGTGCTCACACTTGGGGAAACATGCTCAAGGGTACTTTTGTTGCACCGAATTACCCAAGGGGTCACATATCCAGCAAAACAGCTGGGAATTGTGCTACATATTGATTAAGTAGGCTAAAAAATAAGGGAAGTGCTCCCCTAGTGTAAAACCTCCTTTTATTTTGACACAATAAAAAAGATTCTTTAAGATGCACTTACTTGGTTCCAGGGACGGCCTAAAGAAGGAGCGCATGCACGTCTACACATCGCGCACAGGAAGTGACCTCACGGTCTGCCTGTGCTGACTCCCTGTGCTGACTCCCTGTGCGTTCCACGGACCCTGGAAACTGTGGCAACCACTGAGGAATCCCCACATTGTGAGAACCAGCGGGTATACCGCCACCAAGGACCCCCAGGATCGCGATGCCAGACGCCCTAACTTAGACTATATGCTTTTAACAAGCTTACCCTTGTAAGTAAGTTTTTTTATACCTCCATTAAAATTACCTTTCTGCTGCACTTAGAAGCATGGGCATCCGCAGGTAGGGGCAAGGGGGGGGGGGGCAGATGCCCCCCCCCCCCCCTGGAATCTCAACTTCCCCCTTTCAAGTAGTTAAGCCACTTTATACCATCCTGTCTGGTCTGTTTAATAATCCTGTGTGCCTGTGTATGTGTTTAAAAAAAATAAATTAATTCATTATTATGTTCTCAATAAAATAAAATATACTTTTGTACATTATACTAGTAAATTCATTTGAGTGCGTGTAAAGTCCCACCACCAGGGGAACAGATTTCTTTGTTCTAAAAAAAAAATAAGCCGTTCTTTACCAGTTTTCAGAGGGCCAAGCACTGCTCATGTGACCCGTCGGCTCTCTCCTCTCCCCATCTGACAGCTGCCTGCAGCGGGCGGGGCCAAGGATTCCTCACTGATGTCAGTCGGGAGGGGAGGGGGAGAGGAGGAGAGAGGCGGAGGGTCACATGAGTGGCGAGTTGCGCTCTGAAAACTTGTAAAGAATGGCTTATTTTTATAAAACACAGACACAGGGGCACACAGGATTATTAAACAGACTGTAGCCGGGAAATTAAACTTTAAATAAAATTACAGCAGCAGGAAGGGAGGGAGGGCACTGACACAGGAGCAGACAGGCAGGGAGGGAGAGGGGAGAGAGGACAGGAGGGCTGCAGATGATGGAGGCACATAAACTGACTACAGTTTCAGGGCTCAGCTACCCTGGTATACCGTGGTCAGTTTACAGAGGGGAGGACATAGCCAGGCAGGATCAGCCAGGTATTTTAGGTGATAGAAGGGGCCAAATTACACAGCAAATCACTGTGCTGTATAACATGCTTTAAGGGAACAGGATCATTTTTTTTTTTTTTTTTAACAAATGCTTTAAAAATAAATGCTGCTGTTTGCTTTAAAAATAAATACTCAAAATAAGTATAATGACTAAGCCCCTCCCCTTCATGACATTGTTGAAATGGGGCGGAGCATGGATGACCTTACAATGTTGCCCCCCCCCCCTGAAAAAAGTTCTGCGGACGCCCATGCTTAGAAGGCACTGTGTTTTCTCTCTCTTCAGGGGAACAACGCACCTGTCACAGTGTAAAAGAAGCCAGGGTGATCCCATCCATCCAGGAAGCTGAATGGCTGCTAGGTTGAAGAGCGCAGGATTAGAATAATTTCCTTCTGTGGTGATATTATTGATTAAGTGCCCGTGTTTGTTTTATTTTTTCAGGCGTTCTTTAATTTTACCTTGAAGTCTTGCAGATAATACACTTCCTGTCCCTGGGTCATTACGCTCACTCCTCCACTGTATCTACGGAGGGATCCATGGTTTTTACCAAGAAGGGATTTCAAACATGTCTGCTTTGATTCATCTCCAATACAGGCAGGTGCCATACCAGCCAACTTTTTGAGATGGTAATGAGGGACACCTATTAAAAGTATGCTGGCTAGAGATGTCGCAAACCTAAAATTTGCCGTTCGCGAACGGCGAACGCGAACCTCCGCAATGAACGGGCGAACCGGGCGAACCGCCATAGACTTCAATAGGCAGGCGAATTTTAAAACCCACAGGGACTCTTTCTGGCCACAATAGTGATGGAAAAGTTGTTTCAAGGGGACTAAGGCTCGGTTTCCACTACCGCGGCTACGAAGTCGTGCTACTTCTATCGCGACTTCGTAGCTAAAGTTGTTTGCGGCTTTTAGTGAGACTTGTCCCTCATTATAGAGGGAAGTCGCACTGAAGCCGGCTCAAAAGTAGTGCAGGAACTACTTTTGAAGTCGCCGCAACTCAAGTCGCGGCAGTGGAAACGGGCCGAATTGAAATCAATGGCTTTTGACTTGCTGTGCGACTTGACATGTGTCAAGTCGCACAGCAAGTCGCACTAGTGGAAACCGAGCCTAACACCTGGACTGTGGCATGCCGGAGGGGGATCCATGGCAAAACTCCCATGGAAAATTACGTAGTTGACGCAGAGTCGGGTTTTAATCCATAAAGGGCATAAATCACCTAACATTCCTAAATTGTTTGGAATAACGTGCTTTAAAACATCCAGTGTGTGTATACGATCAGGTATGATGTTGTATCAATCAGGTAGTGTAAGGGTTACGCCCGCTTCACAGTGACAGACCAAACTCTGACAGACCAAACTCCCCGTTTAACGCACCGCAAACAACCGCAAACAGTCCATTTGCAGTGGGTACAGTCTGTGGACCTGACACTCACTGGCAGGCAACTATAAAAAATATATATTTTTTTAATTTGCAAGTTGCTGTGCCACCGTATATATGAGTGGTGGGCACTGCAGTGGGCACAGTACACTCTGTGGACCTGACACTCACTGGCAGGCCAGGCAACTGCAATTATAAAAAATATTTATTTTTTTAATTTGCAAGGTGTTGTGCCACCATATATATGAGTGGTGGGCACTGCAGTGGGTACAGTACACTCTGTGGACCTGACACTCACTGGCAGGCCAGGCAACTGCAATTATAAAAAATATATATATTTTTTAATTTGCAAGGTGCTGTGCCACCGTATATATGAGTGGTGGGCACTGCAGTGGACACAGTACACTCTGTGGACCTGACACTCACTGGCAGGCCAGGTAACTGCAATTATAAAAAATATTTTTTTTTTAATTTGCAAGGTGCTGTGCCACCGTATATATGAGTGGTGGGCACTGCAGTGGGCACAGTACACTCTGTGGACCTGACACTCACTGGCAGGCCAGGCAACTGCAATTATAAAAAAGATATATTTTTTTAATTTGCAAGGTGCTGTGCCACCGTATATATATGAGTGGTGGGCACTGCAGTGGGCACAGTACACTCTGTGGACCTGACACTCACTGGCAGGCCAGGCAACTGCAATTATAAAAAAAAAATTTTAATTTGCAAGGTGCTGTGCCACCGTATATATATATGAGTGGTGGGCACTGCAGTGGGCACAGTACACTCTGTGGACCTGACACTCACTGGCAGGCCAGGCAACTGCAATTATAAAAAATATATATTTTTTAAATTTGCAAGGTGCTGTGCCACCGTATATATGAGTGGTGGGCACTGCAGTGGGCACAGTACACTCTGTGGACCTGACAATCACTAGCAGGCCAGGCAACTACAATTATAAAAAAAATATATTTTTTAATTTGCAAGGTGCTGTGCCACCGTATATATGAGTGGTGGGCACTGCAGTGGGCACAGTACACTCTGTGGACCTGACTCCCACTGGCAGCCGGCAGGCAACTGCAATTATGACAGAGGAAAAAAATATATTTTTTAAACTGCAAGGTACTGTGCCACCCAATATGAGTGTGGTGTGCACACAGTACAGTCTGTGGTGGGTATGTGGCCTCTCACACACGGCGGGCAGGCAACTGCACAATAGATATATATATATATATATATATATATATATATATATATATATATATATATATATATATAAAAAAATGACTGAAATACCAGCCCTAAAAAGGGCTTTTTGGGGTGCTGTCAGGATGCTGTCCTTACAGCAGGAGTGGACCGAGAACACTATCTAACAACTGTCCCTATTAACAGCAGCAGCAGCAGCACTCTCCCTGCTCTCACTAACACACTGCTTCAGAATGATCTAAGATGGATGCTGCCCTTGCTTTTTTATAGGAGGTGGGAGGGTGTGGGAGGGAGGGTATGCTGATTGGCTGGAATGTGTCTGCTGACTGTGAGGTATAGGGTCAAAGTTTGCCTCAATGATGAATTATAGAGGGTGGACCGAACATCGCATATGTTCGCCCGCAGCGGCGGACGCGAACAAGCGATGTTCGCCGGGAACTGTTCGCCGGCGAATAGTTCGGGACATCTCTAATGCTGGCATAGGACACATGCCTTGCCACGCCCTCTTAAAGGAGAATAATACAAAAATTTAAAAGTAAAGTAAACCACAAGTGTTTTTTTTGCCACTGCTAGTGCTATTCCTTCCTGACTTTTGAAGTTTACAAATGCAGCAATTTAGAAATTAGAAATTTGATGAAAGTTTTAGCACTGGAAAACACTTTTTGAAAGATAAAAAGTGCATTTTGTATACAACTAAATAAATCAGACCAAAATGAGGGACAAATGAGGAGGAGCACCCCTTCTCACCTATTCATTACCAATTGCCGACCGCCGCAAGTACATATACTGCGGCGGTCAGCCCCGTGCAGGCAAAGTGATGTATGGGTACGTCACTCGCCCACGAGCCAATAGGGGGTGAGCGCGCGCCGCCGGTGGCGCGCTCCCACCCCCGCTTGATCACGGGCATCCCCGCGCGAGTGCCCGGCGTTTCCGATGTCCGCCGGTCACTCGCGATCTCCGGCTGGAGAGGGAGAAAGGCAGGCGGCTGATGTAAACAAAGCCGCTTGTCATTCTCCCTGATGTAACATCAGAGATCATACGATCCTGCTATGTAGGATCGTATGTCTCTGTGGTTACATCAAATGCCACACCCCTTTACAGTTAGAAGCACGCCCCTAGGGACACACTTAACCCCTTGCTCTCTAATAAGGTTAACCCCCTTCCCTGCCAGTTTCATTTTTACAGTAACAGTGCATATGTATAGCACTGATTACTGTAGTAATGTCACTGCCCCCCCCCCCCCCCCCCCAAAAGTGTCAAAAATGTCAGTCAAGGGTCCGATCTGTCCGCCGCAAAGTCGCAGTCCCGCAAAAAAAAAAAAAAAATTACATAAATCTTTCCTGTAGTTAGTAAACGCAATAACTTTTGCGCAAATCAATCAAAATATGCTTATTGCAATTTTTTTCACCAAAAATATGTAGCGGAAAACAAATTGGCCTAAAATGTTAAAAAATGTTGATTTTTACATTTTTTTTGGGGGGGGGGGGGGAATTTCACATAAAAAAATGTGAAAAAAATTGTTATTTTTTCAAAATTGGCGCTCTTTTTTTGTTTATAGCGCAAAAAGTAAAAATCGCACAGGTGATCAAATACCCCCAAAAGAAAGCTCTGTTTGTGGGAAAACAAGGACGTCAATTTAATTTGGGTACAGCGTTGCACGACCGTGCAATTGTCCGTTAAAGTCACGCAGTGCCGAATCGCAAAATAGGCCCTGAGCTTAAGCCCCTGAGGTATTTGAGCAGCCAAATCCTCCGGGGCTTAAGTGGTTAAACATATTTTCACCAATAATTATGAAATTTCATGTTATGCATGCTAGGGTGGGAGCACAATAGGTTGATGGAGAGAAAACATCAGCTGCTGTAATTGCAACTTTTATGCAGTGAGACTGAACTTAGGATATACTGTAACTCTACCTGACGCGCAGGAGTTCAGAGACATTATATCTAGTTACCAAAATCGAAACACAGGAGAGACACTTGTGGCCAGGTGGAAATATAGTGTTGTGGTGCAATTCAAGCCCGGAGTATTTACTTCTTTAACCTTCTTAGCGGTATTCCCGAGCGTGGCTCGGGGTTAAATTTCAGAGCCAAAAGCGGTAACCCCGAGCCACACTCGGGGTACCGCCAGAAGCATCTCTGGATCCTGTAAAAGAGGTTACTTACCTTGTCACCGGGATCCAGCGATGTATGCGAGCGGTATGCGGCGGCGGATCTTCCTTCCGATCCTCTCCGTGCCCCGGCTTCCGTCTCCTGCGACGTGACGTTCGCAGGGGGTGGAACCAGCGGCAAATTCAAATGTAAAACGCACCAAACACACTGATACCATTCAAAATAAAATAAATTCACATTACATTGCCCCCCAGTGCCCTTTCCTGCAGTTTTACTGTACTTTTTATGTCTCCGCTGACATCCGATGCTCCATAGAGATGCATGGGGCATCTGTTCAGATCTGCCTGAAAAACGGACAGGCGGATCTGGACGGTCCGCCTGTGTGAAAGGGGCCTTAACCTTTCAATTTATCGTTCGTTAGGCAGAAAATATCCAAACTTGTCGTTTGTTTTTTGGTCCAAAAACATCACAACCCATTACCGATTTATGCCCATTAACTGGCCAAAAAACTAACTGTCCATATTACCGAATTTCGGACAATTTTTCGTATAGTGTATGGCCAGAATAATTTTCATGAATTTGTGCTGTCACACAAATGATGACAAACATACTAAAATATTTGCTAAACTTTGCTCTATTTTATGCTTCCTTCCGCCATCAGAAACTACATTTTCCAAACTTTCAGCTAGAATTATGTTGAGTAGATTATCTTAGTTACATAGTTACATAGTTACATAGTAGGTGAGGTTGAATAAAGACAATAGTCCATCCAGTTCAACCTGTGTAGGCATGTGTGGCTGTAATCATCTCCCATACCCCTGAATGTTCTGATCCTTGAGATGTAAGTCTAAGAGTCTTTTGAAAGCCACCATACTACCCGCAGAAACCACCTCTTGTGGTAGAGAATTCCACAATCTTGTTGCCCTAACAGTAAAGAACCCCCCGCGTTGCCTGAGGTTAAAACGCTTCTCCTCTAATCGCATTGTATGCCCTCGAGTCCTCATGCAATCCCTTCGAATGAACAGCTTTTTTTCTAAGCTGGGATCCCCATTAAGATATTTATAAATTGCTATCATGTCCCCCCTCAGACGTCTCTTCTCCAGGGAGAATAAATCGAGCGATTGTAGACGCTCTTCATAGTCAAGGTCCTCCAATCCCCTAATTAGTTTAGTTGCCCTTCTCTGGACTCTCTCCAGCTCCAACACATCCCTCCTGAGGACTGGCGACCAGAACTGGACGGAATACTCCAGATGCGGTCGGACCAGAGTTTTATAAAGTGGAAGGATTATAGTCTTATCTCTGGAATGCATCCCTTTCTTTATGCATGCTAATATTCTGTTGGCTTTGGAAGCTGCCGCTTGACATTGCATGCTGTTTCCTAATCTATCATCAACCAATACTCCCAGATCCTTCTCCATTTTTGATTCCCCCAAGGGCTCCCCTCCTAACGTGTATTGTGATTTTATGTTTTTAGTCCCCAAGTGCAAAACCTTACACTTCTCCACGTTAAACCTCATTTGCCATGTCGTTGCCCACTCTGTTATTTTGTCCAGGTCATTCTGCAGGATATCTGCTTCATGTTGTGAAGTTATTGCCCTGCCCAATTTTGTGTCATCTGCAAAAACTGATATCGAACTACTGATCCCGACCTCAATGTTGTTTATGAATAAATTGAACAAGGTTGGTCCCAGGACTGAGCCTTGGGGGACCCCGCTTACCACCTCAGACCAGTCTGAGTATGCGCTGTTTATTACTACCCTTTGGACCCGCCTTTTTAGCCAGTTCCGTATCCAAGAGCAAACCCTGCTATCGATACCTGCAGACCTTATTTTATAAATTAAATAATCTTGATAAGTTAGAGAAATTTACATTTTTTTTTTACTTATTCGCAGACATCTTTATATACCCGTATTAACTTTTTTATGTTTTAGATTAGTGGCTAGGGATTAACAATAAAATTATATACATTTGAACATAATGTAGTTTATCTTTTTTTTAAATTATGTTTTCAAGCAATGATAATTCATTTTTTGTTTTGTATCAGTCATGTCATATTTGAAAATTACAATTATGACTGTTTGAGACATAATTCTTTTTCAGGAAAAAGTTTTTTTTATTACTCTTAGACTTAGATCTGATAGAAAGGCATTTCCAAGTATCATTGTATTTCATTATAGCAGAATTCTGGAAGCATCAGTTTAAGGTGCGGTATAATTAGTAGAGTTGCTAGTTACTTTTCAGGGTCCTTTTTACCCCCCAAAGTCTCGGCCTTGGAGCCAATGACAGAAAGACAAAAACACTAATGACTCAAGTCTAAAAGAGTGTAACAATAAAGTGACAAGAGAAAAATAAAAGGGAAGACAGTACAGAAAAAGACCAGAGAGACTAGATGACATGGGGCCAAGACGCAACTTCACCCACTTTTCTAATAATGCTAAGCTACAAGGCCTACCATAGGATGTCCTGGGACCTTAGCAGTGCCCAAATTTACACAGATCGGTCTCAAAAGGTTTTGACAGGTAGCAAGACTGAAGCATCTTGTCCAGTATGAGGAACCATTCCTCCAAAAGAGCATTATTGTGGGCCAGGGTAACAACAAAGTCTTTGACTGTGTCTGATGAGCTCAACCCTTTAATGCCAGTTGGTTTATCAATGTGAAATGCTTTATACATAGACTGTAGAACACAAATACAGACAGATAACTCAAATAAAACACAAAAGCATTACCTCCACAGTGCGTAGTTAATAAACAACCACTGGAGTCAGAGATGTGACCAGACCCTAGGAAAGTTAGTGTATGTAAACCCTAACAATGACCTTCTCTTACACAATGGAGGCCAGTAAATTATATCTATGTAAAATCTGCACATGCATAATGACTACTTTGTTGCTGAGAAGCTTTTGTATATTAACTTGTCACAATTATCCCTCATGTGAGGATTTGGCCTACGCCATTAAACAGTTTGTTGTGGTGAGGTGAGGAGATCCTGTCATATCAGTTACAAATGGCTGCCTGCTAATGTTCTCTTTGTCTTTAGTTAACTAAAAAAAAATGATGGGGAAGGCTGAGACTGTTTGCATTCTTCTCTGTTAGCAATGCGCCCTCTTTAGCCATTTGCGGCCATTAAGTGTAAAAGATCCTGTTTGAAATCCTGTAACACCTGAGGGGAGTTTGGCCAGAAGTCATTGTAATGGGAGAAGCTGTGTTTTGGGCTGTGACCTGTTCTGCAATGTTATCTTAGAGTGATGTGTATGTAACACCACTCACCTGAAAAAGGATGACTGTTTGTTTAACACCTAATGTATTGGGACTTTAATGGCTTAAATCCCTCACTCATTCTCCCCTTCACACCTTCCCGCTGCTTAACTTTAAAGATCTCAACGGAGCAGCTTCAAACTTGTCAGCTTGGTTCTGTCACTGGAGATTGGCTTAATTGCCCTGGTGATCCGGAACAGGCAATCTCGGCTCAGCGATTACTAGCAGAAAATGTCAATTGTCAAGAGAAAAGCGGTTATTTTATTACTACCCTTTTAAATGTCATTTTAGATTGTGCCAACTTTAAATTTACTAAGCCTAATGAAAACATCAATTCATTTACAGGATAGCAGGAAACATGTACTAGAGCTCTGTGCAATGAAAGGAAAAAAACAATTAGCGATGAGATAACTGTCATGAAGTTTCAGCAATATGTTTCTGATTATAGGATGCAATTCTGATCTTTATGGAAGAGATAATAAAGGTGCAATAAATGGTAATGTCCTAAAAAGAAAATAAAACCAATACTTTTTTTACCTGCACACCCTGGGTTAAAACAAACACTGTGAAAACATAATGATACAAAGTGAACCAAAATTTAAACATGCTATTTGGTAGACCACGCTCTCAACCACTGATAATGAATAATAGTGTTCTATTATATAATATTAATAATATGTGTATATAAAAAGGATTAGAAGAAAAATTGGCCATCAACACCAAAGTGCTCCAACATGGTGACGTGATCATAAATAATACTCCAACTTTTCCAAGGAACTTTATCACAGTTAACGGTTCCGTGGAAGAGTTGGAGTATTATTTATGATCACGTCATCATGTTGGAGCACTTTGGTGTTGATGGGCAATTTTTCTTCTAATCCTTTTTATATACACATATGATCACTGTTATGAAATGAAACACTATTATTCATTACCAGTGGTTGAGGGCACGGTCTACCAAATAGCAATATTCACATTTCACAATGTCATTGGAGAAACAATGAAAAAAGTACTGCTCAAATGCCCCCCAAACCTGTATATTTGGATCAACACGTGGTGAAAGGAAAACAAGATTGGCTTGTTAAGCTGCAATAGACTACCAACAAAATGGCAGCCGCCTGCGCACAGACATTGACTCCCTGTTGTTGAACTGAAGTGGCCTCTATTATTAATGCATTTGAGGACTTCTCCACAGATAGATACCAGGAGCTGAAGCCATCTTTTACCCATTTGATTCACATTCATGCAACAGGGAGTTGGTATCTGTGTTCAGGTGGCCGCCATTTTGTTGAAGCCTTGGAGAAAGACATGCACCCAAATCCCATGTTTCATCTGGCCATGTGATGTGTACTTAGCATAAAATGTATTTGTCTGTTTAACTTAGAGACCCTGGTCAGTCATTTGTTTGATTTGAAGAGTCCAGAGCTTAGGACTTCCTCTATAAGTGTCTCCTGTCTGCTTTCAAGGATGTGCCTGACAAGAGACATGATGAGAATAAATCCTCAGGCACCCTCTAACAGGACAAGACATAAGATAAGATTGATGAAAAGAGTGGGCACATAGGGCCTTTGCACACCAATTGAACAGATCTATTTATTGCGGTAGAGAGCAATATGGATGTACAAAGTGCAGGAACCCATAGAAGTCAACTTCAGTTAAAATAACTCATGGGATGACTTCCAATTGGTTGCTATTGACTACTGAAATGTGTACAATGCCACTGCTCTTTACGCTGGCTTATGGAATATGCCTCTTACAGTAGTGTAAGACAGGGGGTCAAAATTTAAAGTCCTGAGCTACTAGCCAGGCCATAAGGGTTACTTGTCACTAATTCAATGCAGCCTGATCAATGCCCATCAATGCTCATCAATTAAGCCTCATTTGTGCCCATGAATGCAGCCTCACCTGTGTCCATCAATATCCACTCTCCAGTGCCCATGAATGCAGCCACATCAGTATCCATCAATGCAACCTCACCTGTGCCCATCAATGCAGCCTGATCAGTGCCCATTAATGCTGCCTCACCTGTGCCAATTAATGCAGATTAAAGTGTGCCCTTAAATGCAGCCTCACCTGAGCCCATCAATGCAACCTCTGCTGTGCTCATCAATGCAGCCTCTCCTGTGCCCATCAATGCAGCCTCACCTGTGCTCATCAATGCAGTCTGACCAGTGGAATAGAGGAGAGAGGGGAGGAAGAGGAAAGCCAGCTAGTTGATAACAGAGCGGGGATCGCCCTGCTGTAACAGTTTTCATTTGAATTGCTGGGCACTCACCGTCACACACAGTCCCCCCTCTTGTATCAGCTCCCATGATAGACATCACAGGTCCCGGCATTGGATGAATGTTCTGTCTCTCAAAGTAACCAGGAGGCAGTGCTGTGTGTGACGGCGAGAACCCTAGCAATTCAAATGAAACCTGTTACAGCGGGGTGATCTCCACTCTGTGATGACCTGTCCGGCTTTCCTCTACCTCTCCTCTCTCTTCCCCTGGGCGATCACTGGGAGAACGGCTCCCAAGGCAGCCCTACACTCCCCCTTAATCATTTTCCACTCGCAAAATGCGAGCAGGCGAGTGGAAAATTTGAGGGCTGGTATAAGAAATGCAGAACCATTTTTAAACATGTGCAAAGTAAGGAACAAAGAAGTGATATTCAGGTTACAGACTAGGGTAATACTAGGGTTCAATCTAAATTTTATTTCCACTACTTCACGCTACTTTAATCCTACATGTGGGGGCAAGTGATAAATGGAGTAGGGCTTTAACTGAACTCTACTTGATTCACTCCAACCTTACACATGTAGAATTTCACCAGATCATTATTTTTACTACTCCACTCTACTACTCTGTCACTTTGCACCCTTCTTCCATCCTACATGTAGGTGTAAAACAGTAGTAGGGTTCCACCTGAATTTGCGCTACTCCACCCTACTTCCATCCTACATGTTGGGGTGGATGCACTGAGAATAGAGTCCAAATTAACTCTACATGCACTCCATCCTACTTCCATCCTATGTGTGGGAACATATGGAGTATTAGCAGCAGTGTTCCACCTGATCACTAGTTGTATTGCTTCACCATACTCTGCGCCCTACTTCCATTCTACATGTTGGGGAAAATGTGATAATGGGAGAGGGGTTCCATCTGAATATCTGGCTTAGGTGCTAGAGAAAATAGAAAAGCACCTAGAAGGTAGATTACTGTATATAATCTACTTATGCTGATAGGATACCTGATCACTATTTCTGTTTCAATCATATTTATTCAGATTAACAAGTAGTTAACATCAGTGACAGCCGGTCCACAGGGGGCACAGGCGCGTCGCCCCCCCCCCCCCCAGAGTGCGGCAACACCCCTTAAGCCCACACCAATTGTGTGACTGTGCACTGTGCACTGTGTCGGGCACCGGACCAATAGATCTCTACCAGGTCTGTCACCCCCTCACAGGCACGTGACCACATCCCGAAGCCCCAGTTGGCCAATTTTATATTGTCCTTGGGGCACAGAACACTGCACCTTGAGCCCTCCCACCCTGCAATACCAACGAATCAGCTTCAGGCTTCCCAACCAATCAGGACAGGAAGACCAGGTCAAGACAGAAGCTACGGCACCGGGCACCTACAAACTAGGAAACATAGAATACACCTGCCCAGCCACTAACGAATGTGAAATCACTGAATGCTGAAAGAAGGTACAATCTTATATACACTGAAGTTGCTCTGAACCAGAATGTATAGTCTCTGTAAATAACTGGACCATTTTTATTATTCTGCATTTGAAAGTTGGTAGACAGTTAACAAAACATCAGTAACAGAAAAGTGTTAAAACTGGCTGAACACACTGCTAACACTTTTCACGCTGTCTGTGCAGGACATAGTGGGGCCCCTACTTGTGGCTTGTGGATCTCTCTGTACACTAGCACTACTCATTAACCATTGCAGCTCCTCTAAAGACAGCTTAAGCTATTAGTGAACACAACATCTGACTAAGCAAAGTCAGGATTTAGAAAAGATGTCTGTGGGCGATGCCATAAGGTGACTGCAAACCTGGGGGGCCTGTCCGCGCCCCCCTGAAATCCTCTAGCACCGCCCGCCACTGGTTAAGATGCTATTCTTCAGCCCAGGCAGGGGCTAGTGCTGACAGTGGTAACAAAAATTTACTTACAAAGATAGACAAAATGCATAACGCCATGAGGGCAAAGGGGCCTACAATAAAGGAATATCCACTAGGCCCACCAATATCCATATAATGGTGAAATTTATAACCTATACAGATCTAAAAAGAAGAGATCAGAAACCAGGAGGAAGGGAGCCAGGGAAAAAGCTAGAGAAGAAGAGTTTAGGGGCCTAGAGAGGGGGGAGAGGTAAGGGCTCCGGAACATTGGAGCCCTCCATCATAGCCGACTCAAGCTGGCTGGGGGGAGAGTAGGAAATGCATAAGACAGCCATGGTTCCCAAACTATCAGGAAATTAGCATAAGTGTTGTTGCGGATGCTAGACATCTGTTCGTTAAGCATCCATGCGATCTCTTACCGTCTTGAAGGGGACAGATGGTTTCTTCCAAGCTTCCACTGGTAGGCAAACAGATGCAGAATTGGGCAATGTAGAAGGGCAAACTTGGCTTCTCTTTATATGGGGAGGTGAAATAAAGTGATTAGGAGGCCAAAAACTCGGGATCAGAAACTAATTAGTCTAGGGCAGGTCCACCATGTGTGAACGACATCACCTGATCACTATTTCAGGTTAGTGGCTCCATTTTGGTGAACACCATAGGGGCCCACTGGCAACAATAGAGGACCGTTCATCTGCTTCAGTTAAATTTCCACTTGTCTCTAGCTGAGACCCACATTGCCACAGCAAACTCTTTCTTGTATGATTCACTACAGTCGGCAGCTCAAGATGATGTGTCAGAAAAGTAACGATAAGCCTTAAGTCATCTATTGTCATTCCAGGCATTTACTGGAAGAACAAGTAACCACAGTGCAGGTAGAAAGCAGTCATCAGTTTTTGTGCCTGTCTCCTCCTAAATCCCCTATTCCCTGCTGGGCTTGCCTTAGGGTGGGTGTCATAAAAAACTAAAATCTCTATAAGGTAATAAATCTATGGGCCTGAGGCCCTTTGTCCCTAGAACATACAATACTATCGCCGTCAAGCCCATACTGCTGCCAAAATGCAGTAACACTGTATTTCTCAAATGAAAAATAAAGAATAATTTAGATAATTAAGAGTCAGATGAAAGAGAATCACATGAGGTCTAAAAGGTTAAGTATTGTGCTGCTAGGATTTTCATACTGTCATGTTGCAAAAATTTTCTCTTGCTTCATTTTTCACCAGGATCAGATTCAACCAAGTTGATAATTACATTTTTATATTAAACTTGGATTTGTCATTAAGAGCAATGGTGAGAATGAAGAAATTGTGCGTGCTTTACTAAAATATAGCTACAAATGTGTTATTTAAAGCTAAACTCCAGGCACATATAAAAGATGCAAAATTAATGCAGCTCTGTATTCAATAGTAAATCCTGAAATTTATTTTTTTATTAATGCAAGCAGTGTAAGTATTTGAATTAGACTTCTTTTAGTCTCTACAGATCTGAACTCAGAGAGGGGTAAGGGAGGAGCAGCACAAGTATCCAATCAAATGTGTTGCAGTGCAAGTAGCAGGCTGATAGCAAAAGAAATTAAGAATGACAGAAGGATGAGCTAATCAGTGTGCTGCTACTCCTTCACTTTCCAGTCACAGGGTGGTGATGGGGAGGAGAGCTGTAAATGAAAGTAAAACTGCAGCAGAAAAAGCAAAGATTTATTTCACATACTTGATTAGCACAAAAGCTTTGTTTAGTCTTTGCACTATTGTTGGTATTTAAACACCCATTTAAGACCAAGGTTTTCAAATATGTGATATAAATCTTTGGGAGACTATTACTACATTGCTGTAGGCATACTTATGAAAGGGTATTGATACACAATGATTGTTTTTTAAAAATTCCAGCAGGAGAAAGGTGCACTTTTAGTTTGATTTTGTTGGTATTTCATTTTTTATTCACCATATATAACCCTCTGAGGGAGGTGCACTGTAGTATATAAGCGCCACACCAACATATATGACCTTCATAGGCATGCGCACAGTATTGTAAAAAATACCCTACAGACACCCATCTCTTCCCTTATGACACCATTCACTGCTCTACTGAGATTGTCCACTGCTCTACTGACACCGCCAGTATAGATATTATGTATATTATATTAGTAATGGCGGCAATCTGCAATTTTTTGCGGGACTGCGACATTGCAGCAGACAGATCAGACCCCAAACTGAAATTTTCAACACTTTTGGGGGGACCAGTGACATTACTACAGTAATCAGTGCTATAAATATGCACTGTTACTGTAATAATAACACTGGCAGGGAAGGGGTTAACCCTATGGGTGTTCAAAGGGTTAAATGTATGCCTCATGCTTACTGACATGTGGGAGGGGGGTTCTGTGACACAGACAGAGATCGCAGGTTCAGCTATGCTGAATCCTGTGATCTCCTCCTGTTTGTCACTGAGAAGATCCGCCTGCTTTGTTTACATAAGCAGGCGGGTCTTCTCACACTTTCCCCGGAAAAAAAATAATTTTTCGTGAGTTGTACCTGTTTATCTGCGGTCTTCTCTACATCGATCAAAGTTCATTTTTTTAATTTTTGTGTGAGCCTTCAGACAAAAAGGGGGTGGGGAAATAAAATTACACTCTGCAGAGCTCAGTGAAGAGAGCTCTGAGAGCTGATTGGAAGAAAGAGACACACCCCCTCCGCAAAGCACACAGGAACAGAGCTGAGGCTGTCAATCTGCTGGAGGTCCCTCCCCTGTCACCATTTTTCTCTTGGTGTCAGGAAAACTTGTCAGAAGTGATTCATGCTTATAGCAGTGGAATGAGGCAGCAGACAGAAATGACACTTAGTGCTCCTAATTGAAACAAGTACATACTATAGATGGATATGCTTTGTTCATATTTTATGTCTGAGGTTTACAAACACTTTAAAGAAGTGTTTATGGTGCAGCCAGCTAATTTTAAGAAACAGGCATACTTCAAAAAGATAGAAATCTGATGAAAAAAAATTGCATAAAAAGTTTGGAAATCAAGCACAGTTGGCATCTATATGATGGGAAGAACTCCCTTTATGTATTAATGTGTATAAGTCCTAAAATGTAGGTATGTATTCAGAGAAAAGCAATAATATACATATTTGCTATAAGTACCTGAATCTGTCATGATATCAGCTTCTTGTAAGGTTCTGCAAAGTAGGACTGGAAGGAAGAATGTCTGCATTCTGAGACAATAAGGCTGTACTCAACTTGTGGCCCTCCAGCTATTGTGGAACTACAAGTCCCATCATGCCTCTACCTTTAGGAGTCATGCTTGTAACTGTCAGTGGTTTGCAATACTTCATAGGACATGTAGTTCCACAACAGCTGAGGGCCACAGGATGATCACACTTGCTTGCTGTACTGCATTGCACTATTATGTCTATCTCTGTTGCTAAACATGAATAAAGTGTATTTATACTTTTGCAGTCAAATTTGAGTAATCCCCACTTTACAGTGTGTTTGTTATGTGTTCCTATTCACAAAGCATGCCTATCTTTTTTTTTTTATTATATTTCTTACCTTTTAGTTTGTTTCTCAGGAGGAGGTATCATTAACCACTTGCCGACCGTCCCATGCAGATTTACTGTGGCAGGACGGCTCGGGCTGCGCATAATCACGTAGATCTATGTGATTTCATGCAAGCGTTCTTGGCGGCACACGTGCGCCACCAGAGCCGTGCTCCCGCTGTGTCTAATCCCTGTCGTGGGAGGAGCGGGCTCAATCGCTGACGGCCTCCCGCGATCTTCAGAGACACTGACAGGAGAGCTGCCTGCCTATGTAAACAAAGCAGGCAGCTCTTCTGTCAGACAGGCAGAGAGAGCTTGTGTGAATCAACTAAGCTGAAACACTGATCTCTCTTTGCCTGTCACAGAGCCCTCCACCCCCCCCCCCCCCCCACAGTTAGTAAGCACAAGTAGGCATACAATTTATCCCTTGATCACCCACAATATTAAACCCTCCCCTGCCAGTGTCATTTATACAGTAACAGTGCATATTATTTAGCACTGATTACTGTAATAATGTCACTGGTCCCCAAAAAGGGTAAAAAAAGGGTAAAAAATGTCAGTTTGGGGTCTGATCTGTCTGCTGCAATGTCGCAGTCCCGCTAAAAATCGCTGATCGCCGCCATTACTAATAAAAAAATAAATTATTAAAAAGTCTCAAAATCTATCTCATAGTATGTAAAGGTTAAAACTTTTGCGCAAACCAATTAAAATACGATTTTTGGGATTTTTAGCAGAATACAAATTGGCCTAAACTGATAAAAAAAAATATTTTTTTTAATGTTTTTATTGGGAACGTTTTATAGCAGAAAGTAAAAAATATGGTGTTTTTTCCAAAATTGTTGCTCTTTTTTTATTTATAGCGCAAAATCTAAAAACCAAAGAGGTGATCAAATACCACCAAAAGAAAGCTCTATTTGTGGGGAAAAAAGAACATCGCTTGTATTTGGGTACAGCATCTCACGACCGCGCAATTGTCAGTTAAAGTAACGCAGTGCCGAATCACAAAAAAAGACCTGGTCATTAAGGGGGTAAAAACTACCAGAGCTGAAGTGGTTAAAGTGGAGCTCCACCCAAAACGGGAAGCTCCGCTTATTTGCTTCCTCACCCCCTTCACTGCCAAATTTGGCACCTTCCGGGGGGGAGTGGGTATCTGTCAAAGCCAGGTACCTGGCTCCCACTTCTAGGTAAGATTGCCGCAATCGTTCTGCTGCAATCTACGTAATTTCTGGCCCCTCCTCCTCCCCCCCCCCCCAGCTGTCTTCTGGGAGACACAGAGGTCCCAGAACACAGCAGGACCATTTACAAAGCACAGCGTGACTCGCACATGCGCAGTAGGGAGCAGGCTGTGAAGCCGCAAGTGAAGATGCCAGCGTCTGCACCTGGAGCCGATGGACAAATCGGCTTGGGGTGCCAACATCACGGGATCCCTGGACAGGTAAGTGTCCGTCGTTTCGCGGTAACCTGCGGCGTCTGGTCGAAAAGTGGTTAAGTTACGCTATGTGAATGGGGACATGTAACAAATATAAAGTAGGCGTTATCCCGATTTGGCTGCAAAAATTGAAATACACCTTAAAAGAGATAGGACCTTATCAAAAAGGATAGCAGACTTTATCAATGTGCTGCTTCTGGTCCAAGCAGTAACCTGGGTAAGCTATTGGCCAAGCCATATTGCTTGGCTGCAGTGATGAAAAGTGAGATCACCGATGTAACTATGATTTTTGGTGGAGGTGCTTGCATCTCAAAACTGACGGAACAAAATGACAAATATTTTTTCTGATAGAACAGTGCAAAAACATGTATTTCTACTGTGTTTAACACACAGTAGAAATACATGTTTTTGCACTGTTCAGTGTTCAGAGTTTTTGGTGTTCAATCTCAAACCTGTTAAAGACTTCCACTTTTGTATTCGTAGGAAAGGACACACATGCATGCAAAATAGATACTTTTTTTTTTGCTAAGTAAACAGGCGTCAGTTGGTATCAGTACCAATTTATCATTTATATTAAGTTCCTTCCTATTGTTTTACGGTAAAGATGGCAGGTGTTTAATAAAGGACAAAAAGGAAATAAAACTAAGGGAAAAAAAAGTTGAGCAGCCTCAGCTGCTTAAATAAGAAGCAGGTTGGAGTCCCCTGGTGGCCAAAGCATATACTGAAATTCTCTACCAGAAGCAGGCATAGAAAGCCAGCAATACACCTGATTACCAGAGAATAATGCAAACAAATACGTAAACTTTGCATGTCTGCCCAGACATAAATGGGCTTACAGTATGTATAAAAAAAAAAAAAAAGTGCAATAGAAAAACATTTTTGTTGTCCATACCAACCAATTTTCTGTCTGTCACTTTTACAATTCATGCTTGAAAATGAAAACATTCTCACGGGTTGCTATAGGCAGCAAAAAATGTATTTTCACATTAGCTTATGTTACCTAGTCATGATAACCACTGCATGTTAATAGAAGCAGGCTAGAGTCATACAAAGTCAAAGCAGTTGTGGATGCATACTTGTAGGGTTTACCCACTTATTTGTATTTTACATCATCTTGTAAGCAATGTTGCTGCAGAGTGGCTACCCAGATACTAACCACCTAATATAGGACCAGCCTTTCTCAACCAGGGTTTCTTCTGAGGTTTCTAGGGGTTCCTTGGACAGTGAGCACCTAAAATGACCACTAGTGCAGGGAGACAATGTTGCACTAAACAACCATGTATGGGGGGGTTACATGATCTACACTGACCACTGATGTTAGGAACCACCACTATCCATATTCATAGCCCCCAACTGTCCCTAAATTGGAGGGACTGTCCCTGATTTGGAACAAAGTCCCTCGTTCCTCCTCATTTGTATCTCATTTTGGTCTGGTCTATAAAGTCGTATATAAAATGCACTATTTAGCTTTCAAAAAGTGTTTCATAGTGCTAAACACTCTACATTGCTGCATTTGTAAATTTCAAAAGACTGTATAAAGAAACATAAGTGGTTAAAATAAAAAAAATAAAAAATAAAACACTTGTGGGTTTAACTAATACTTTTTTGGGGGCATAATTCTCCTTTATTGGGGTATGGCAGGGGGTATGTTCCATGCCTACATACTTTTGTTAATAGGTGTCCCTCATTCTCATCTCAAAAAATTGGGAGGTATGCATATTTCTTTTTTTGTTATGGTTATTCATTTAATTAAATTTCTGAAAATACTTTTTTTGTATACAGCAGGTAGATGTTAAAAATGTATATGGCCTAGATGTAAAATGGATACAAAACCAGGAAAGTATCTGCTGATCAAATTACTGAAAAGTTAACTTTCAGTAAAGTGTGGATGACCGATACACCATACTGGTCATGCCCTCCCCTTCAAACTCCAGAACATGAATCAAAGCTGAAAAGGAAACGGGAAAGCACCCCGACAACGAAGTTCTATAATCCTCCGATAATAGAACTTCTTTGTCGGGGTGCTTTTCCATTTCCTAGATGTAAAATGCCCTGACTAATTTTAACAGTATGCCACATTATTATTTTTTTTTTCCCCAAAAGCCACATTATTTATTATTTTATTTAAACTTCGTACAATTTACTTGTCATGCTAATCTAAAGTCTCCTGTAGGTGTAATCATTTTTAGCAGGGGTTTCCCAAGACCTTACAATTATTTCAAGGGTTCCTCAGTGGTAAAAAGGTTGGGAAAGGCGGGATAAGACTATGAAAATCAGAAACTGTAAAAGCCACTAGAGATAAATTGTTTGGATGCCTTCATTTACTGACAGCTTTATAAATTAGAAGACAATTGTCCCTTAATTTGCTAGTTAGGATTAGCCCAGCATGACGGTTTACTACAAGTAAAAAGAGTAGTTCACGACATGGAGTGGTTTCTTACATAAACCATTTACTGCTCCTGGCTGTGCTGGAGATGTCAACTCTTTTCAGGACGTCTCGGAGGACAACTCACACTTGCTGTGAACCTTAGTGCTCCTCTCCTCCCAACAATCTGCTTTTGGCTGTGTTTCATTACAATCCTTCCTCTTCTATTGTCTTTTTATTTCCTGGGTGTGTAAAAGAATGGATTCAGCGGATGACCCTACAAGACTGTAGTGGAATCATCCCAGGACTTTTTCCAAGCTGCTAATCCCAGTAACCTTTCCACCATTCACAAACGCCAAGGCTATTTTCTTAAGTCCCAGGTGCTCCCCCAGGCTAGGCTTTTCTTTCCCTTTGTATACACAATTCCTGTATAGGGATAGACTTGCCGCAAAGAATAAACAAAATAGAAAAAAAAAAATGTTTAATGAAAGACAATAAGATATAGAAGGTTTTGAATGGAGGTGGAGATAGATATCAACTGGCAAGCACATCTGCAGCATTATCCGGTTGGATTTAGAAGGTCAGCATCCTGCATAAACATGAATGATTGCCATTCTCTATGTAAAGGGGTGAAGAATGTTCATTAATTGTGAGTAATAATAATTACACCAGGTCACTGGTAATAGTTCTGTGATTTTCTCCAAAAACTCTTGGCAGGAGCTATTTATAGGAATCCATAAACATGAGATTATCACTCATCTAATGATATATGGGTACCTTAAGCAGGCAATGCATTATATAATATAATTGTACAATGTATATACAATCTCATTTAGCTTCCCCTAAACTAAATATGAAGACAAACCTAAACAATCCTGTTAATTAGTATCAAAACAGGCAAGCCCTTAGTGCCGGTTCACACTTGTGCGATGCGGGAAGGCTGCAAATTCGCAGCCTGTTCCCGCATCGCATCCGCACAAGAGGCAGTTCACACTGCCATATGCGATACTCAGGGGGTGTCAATTAAATGTTAACGACACCCCCAGTTTGATCGCATATAGCAGTGCGATCTGACAGTTCGCACAGGATCAGATCGCACAAGTGTGAACCGCTGTGCGATCCAATCCTGATGCGGCTGAAAAAAAGGGTCCTGTGCGTCTTTTGTGCAGGTGCAGTGCGAATTTCAGCCATACAAAGTGTATGGCTGGATTTGCATCCGCACAGGGGATCGCATGTAATGAAGGAGCAGTGCGCTCCAAATTACATGCGATCAGCGTACCCGCAGTAGTGTGAACCGGCACTTATACAACATAGTTAATGGTAGATCTAAAGGAGATTATACAATCAGGTTTTATAGGGGTTTATTTAGTAAAGCTGGAGAATGCAAAATTAGACTCACTTCTGCAGAGAAACCAATCAGCTTCTAACCTTGACTTCTTCAATTACGTTTGGCAATAAAACCTGGAAGCTGATTGGTTTCTATGCAGAAGTGAGCCTGATTTTGCACTATCCAGCTTTACTAAATAAACCCTATAGTGTATAGTCAGCCCAAGGAGAGGAATAACAATACAAAAAGACCACATTTCTCATGGGTTCACCCAGGGGCGTACCTAGAGCATTTGGCACCCGGGGCGGATCCTATATCTGGCACCCCCCCCCCCCCCGGCGTGCAGGCGACGAACCGCACATTGACCCGGTGACCAGGCCCCTCCTCCTCTGCAAAAACGGCTCCGATTGACTTGAGGCGCCAGACAGAGATACATGTAACTGGCAGTGGCATACACTACTGCCAGTGGTGTCACTAGGATTGGTGTCACCTGGTGCAGTAAACCATGGTGTCGCTCCCCCCCCCCCCAAAAAATTATTTTCCTGTTTTCTGAAAGCGCGGCAAAGATGCAGCATGCAAGACTTTTGGTGTGCTTTCAGAAAATGCAGAAAAAAAATCTATAGGACTGCAGTAATAACTGCGAGTAAAATGTAGGAAGACCCCCTTTACATTACACAGCCCCGTACCCCTGGACCCCTTTACATTACACAGCCCCCCCCATTGGAACCCTTTACATTACACAGCCCCCGTACCCCTTGACCCCTTTACATTACACAGCCCCCCATTGGAACCCTTTACATTACACAGCCCCCGTACCCCTGGACCCCTTTACATTACACAGCCCCCCCATTGGAACCCTTTACATTACACAGCCCACACCCCCCTCATGGAAACCTTTATGTTACACAGCTCCCACCCCCCATAGAACCTTTTCCATTATACAGCCCCCTTCCCCCAATAGAACCCCTTACATTACACAGCCCCCATCGCCCATGGAACCCTTCACATTACACAGCCCCTGCCCCCCAAAATAACCCCTTACAATACACAGCCCCCACCCCCACCCCCCCATAGAACCCTTTACATTACACAGTTTCCACACACCCCCAATAGAACTCTTTACATGACATAGCCCTCGCCCCCCCTCAGTAGAACCCTTTACATTATACAGCCCCCCAATAGAACCCCTTAACAATACAAAGCCCCAGCCAATAGACAGTGCTGATTGGCCCTATGATCACATACACCCTCCCAAGCAATACACACCAAACTGAGCATGTGCAGCTTGTTCCCTGGCTCTGTATTATCATGAAATATATTGGGGACTGTGAAAGTAGGAGAGTATCAGGGGAGACGGGGTCAAACAGCCTTTTTACACAATGCAGAGGATTAGCCCCATAGGTTACAGTATAACAAGCATACTTTACTACATATACAGACTGATTTTACTGTTGTGGGTTTACACTTTATGCTTTGAAAAAAAAACCTGAAAGCTGATTAGTTAGTAAATCAACCCCTACTGTAACAATATAAAACATGCCCTTGATTACTTCTTAAAACATATCTAAATCCCAAAACCAAAATGTAATATACTGCAGTTTATCAGTCCTTAGATGTGGTGGCTGCATTACTTTTTTTAGCTTATTCTCCCTTTTCACCAAGTGATCCTGCCATTAGCATACTTCCTATCTTAGTGAAACTCTGTCTCATCTACAGTGATAATTAAGTTGCATTTCTTTAAATGTTTCATTCGGCTGCCCAGGATTACAGGTATGGGGGTCACAAATACACAATAAAAAGTGTCATACATACTTTGAAGAGACCTGCTTTACCATATATATATGCATCTAATTTGGTCAGTAGTTTGCTTTGTCAATCTATTTATGTCTTTGTCATCTATGTGTCTTTCTGAAAACAAATATTTCTGTGTTCTACACCTAAAAACCCCTACTTTCATCACTGCCCCTGTAAAAAGAAAGTTTGATCTCATTTATCTTGCAGAAATTCCCATTCTTCATTGCCATTGGGGAAGCACTGCCCTCTACTGGTCAGAAGATGAAAAAAAAGACACTTGCATTATCATAATGATCAAACTTATTTCAGATACCACTCCCTGTCACTTTGATTTACTGCAAATCAAATATTGATATGTATAGTATGGTGTACTTTTATGAACGGGTGAATTTTTTTCTCTGTTAGCTTCTCTGCAGTTCTCCGGGGAAAATGATCACATCTGGCACCCTTTTTATGAAGCGGAGAACTTCAGTTCTCCCAGGGTGGTCAGAGGAGAACTGTTTCCTCGGCGAATGGCTGAGATCTCTATACAAGTGAATGGGGCGCCTGTAATCTCATGAGACAAAGCGAGATTACAGTAGTATGAAAATCCCTGGCGCGCTTTAACAAGCAGTGATAAATTATCACTGCTGAGTACACGATCCCCACTAATGTTAATAAATAATAGTCCCCTTACATAAATATATATATATATATATATATATTGAAAACACACATGCATACATTATATATATATATATATATACACACATTAAATATATATCTACATGTATGTGTATATATATATATACATGTATATATATACATAAATATGGCAGGGGGACATGATTACTGTGTTGGGGGGTCTGAACGAGGAAGAAGGAAGTCGATAATCTTCCTTCTTCCCCCTCAGTTCTCCCCCGATTCTGTCTTCACTCCCCGCTTCACAAAATCCAGGCTGGTGAATCTGAGAGTGTGAATTCCGGCACAGATCGCCAGTGAAGTGCGTAGATCGCAGCTTCATAGCCTGGCTGTTTCTGTGTCAGGCAATGACAGATTCCCGTGTGAAAAGATGATCAGCGGAGAACATGTTCTCCTGCGATCATTTCTGTTTCATAAACCAATAAAGATCGGAAATGAGCTGTGATCAGCAGGATCACTGCTCATCTCCATTTCATAAAAGGACACCTTAATGTATGTTGTTTCATGGTTGCATGTTCACATAAGAGCAACAATTGTTAAAGTGGTTGTAAACCTCAGACAGGAAATATGAACAAAGCACTGTTGGCTGCTTCATTGCTCTGCTGTCAGCATGAAATGAATAATTTCTGACAAGTTTTCCTGACACCAAGAGAAAAATAGTGACAGGAGAGGGATCTCCAGCTGATTGACTGCCTCAGCTCTGTTCCTGTGTGCAGTGGGAAACGGGGTGTGCCTCTTCCCTCCAATCAGCTCTTAGAGCTCTCCTCACTGAGCTCTGCAGAGTGTAACTTCAGCTCTCCACCCCCTTTTTTCTGAACACTCAGAAAGGGCTACAGATAAACAAGTATAACTTATGTAGGAGGATGTGTGTCTCTATGTGTCACCTGAGGCCAGTCACTTCACTGAGTTTAAAAATAAATACATTTTACCACGCTAGTGAAAAAATACAAAATAAAAATCAAAGCTGCTAGCAGCACAATCAACCAAAAATTGTTTAAACAGATTATAAATAAAAGTGCAGCGCTACAAAATATATATATATATATATACATATATATATATATATATACATACATATATATATATATATATATATATATATATATATATATATATATATATATATATATATATATATATATATATGTGATCATATATATATATACACATTCATGAAAGAACTATAAAGTTCATGAGAAAAAAAGGGAGAAGAAAAAAAGTCCACATAGTCACAACTAAAAAATTGTCCATATAAAATCCAACATCCAAAAAAGTGTTTGAATTAAAGTGCTTAAAAGTTGAACGAAGACAGGGATATCCAGATTCCAATAGTCACCAGCGTGACAATCCCACCACCACGGATAAGGTTATTGCATTTACCAGAAGGTGTGGACCCAGGTACCATACAGTAAATGGGTCACACATTCAGAGATAGTTACCAACTTGGAAGCCCCGATCACTCAGGAATCTTCAGTATGGATATTCACAATGTATCTCCACAGTTCTGAAGGGAAGGGACCTTGCCTTAGATGGACCATGTCTCCAGGTTGAAGCCTGTAGAGAGTGGCCTACCAGGGGTGTTGGCACTCGCCACACGTTGAGTTCCAACACCACTAGGGCTTCCAAGTTGTTGTTAACTATCCCTGCATATGTAACCCATTTACTGTATGGTACCTGGGTCCACAGTTTCTGGTGTGGACCCAGGTACCATACACAGCCAGAGCTAGTCTGTCCCCGGAATTGTCCCCGGATTGCAGGGACGGCACTAGGTTCAGGGCCGATTATGAGCGGGTGCTGAGGCAGAGGGGGGTGCCGAAGCTAGTGGTATACCAATGTGGGGTCCACACATTGGGGGGGGGGAGTCAGGCCCGCTGTGTCAGCTTTAATTTGAATCGCTGGGCGCCCACCGTCACCCAAAGTCCCTCCTCCTGGTTTGGCTCCTTTCATAAACAGCACACTTGTCCAATACCGGGATATTTGCTGTCTATCATAGGTAGGAGCCGATCTAGGAGGTGAGGCTTGTGTGATGGCGGGCACCCGTCGATTCAAATTAAAGCTGAAACAGCAGGCGACACCAGCTTGTGTGATGATCCGGCAGGCTCTCCTCTTCTCTCTGATCCTCTGCACTGGTGAGGCTGCATTGCTGGGCACTGGTCAGGCTGCATCGCTAGGCACTGGTGAGGCTGCATTGCTGGGAACTGGTCAGGCTGCAATGCTGGGCACTGGCCAGGCTGTATAGATCGGCACTGGTGAGGCTGCATTGCTGGGCACTTGTCAGGCTGCATCGTTGGGCACTAGTCAGGCTGCATTGATGGGTACTGGTCAGGCTGCCTTGCCGGGCACTGGTCAGGCTGCATAGATGGGCACTGGTCAGGCTGCATCACTGGGCACTGGTCAGGCTGCATTGCTGGGCACTGGTGAGACTGCATTGCTGGGCACTGGTCAGGCTGCATTGCTGGGCACTGGTGAGACAGCATTGCTGGGCACTGGTCAGGCTGCATTGCAAGGCACTGGTCAGGCTGCATTGCTGGGCATTGGTGAGGCTGCATTGCTGGGCACTAGTCAGGCTGCATTGCTGGGCACTGGTGAGACTGCATTGCTGGGCACTGGTGAGACTGCATTGCTGGGAGCTGGTCAGGCTGCATTGCTGGGCACTGGTCAGGCTGCATATCTGGGCACTGGTCAGGTTGCATTGCTGGGCACTGGTCAGACTGCATTGCTGGGCACTGGTCAGGCTGCATTGCTCAGCACTGGTCAGGCTGCATTTCTGGGCACGGGTCAGGCTGCATTATTGGGCACTGGTCAGTCTGCATTGCTGAGCACAGGTGAGACTGTATTACTGGGCAGTGGCACTGGTCATGCTGCATTGCTGGGCAGTGGTCAGGCTACATTGCTGGTTACTGGTCAGGCTGCATTGGATGGGCACTGGTGAGACTGCATTGCTGGGAGCTGGTCAGGCTGCATTGCTGCACACTGGGGAAACTGCATTGTTGTGCGCTAGTCAGGCTGCATTGCTGGGCACTGGTAAGGCTGCATTGCTGAGCACTGGTGAGGCTGCATTGCTGGGTACTGGTAAGGCTGCATTGCTGGGCACTGGTCAGGCTGCATTGCTAGGCACTGGTCAGGCTGCATTGAATGATGGGCACTGATGAGGCTGCAATGGATGGGTACTGGTGAGGCTGCATTGCTGGGCACTGGTCAGGCTGCATATATGGGCACAACTGAGCCTTGCATTCTTTATGTAGCGCACTCCTGAGCCCTGTTTTCTTAAGTAGCGCACTCCTGAGCTCTGCATTCTTTATATAGCTCACTCCTGGGCCCTGCATTCTTTTTGTAGTGCACTCCTGAGCCCTGCATTCTTTATGTAGCGCACTCCTGAGCCCTGCATTCTTTGAGTAGCACAGTCCTGAGTGCTACTTGGCCCTGCATTCTTTATGTAGCGCGCTCCTTAGACCAGCATTCTTTATGTAACACACTCCTGAACTCTGCACTGCACTGTTTTTTCTCTATCATATCTTCATAACATTTGGTAGTCATATCTCAAAAAATTGTAAGACGTATCTTTTTTTTTTTTCTCATGGACGAAATGTGAGAAGTAATGTATATATCATACAATCATTCCATAAACACATACCACATACACTTCATATATAATTTGAGGAATATATGCACAAAAAATAGTTTACCATTTGCCAATAAAAAAAATAAATATATGTCCCCCGGATTTAATTTTAAAAATCTGGTAACCTTTTTGTTTAAAACCACTTTAAAATTAAAATATTAAGGGCAGGCTATCGCGCCTTAGATTTGTTGACCAAGCCTGTGCCTATTTTACCTAGATGGTCCCTTAAAATTATTTACAATGGTTTACTATGTGTTCAGTAGACCTGCTTTTTTAATTGCCTATTTTGGCAATTTAAAGCAGAGTTCCACTCATTTTTGTGTTTATTAAAAAAAAGTGTAGCTGCTGACTTTTAATAAACACAAACTCACCTGTCTCATCCATCCAGCACTGCACTCACCCCAGCCGCTTTCACCCCGTGTCCTCCCTCGGCAGTGCAGGCATCTTTACTATGGGAACCCGGCTGTGACAACTTGCGGCTTCACAGCCAGGTGCCCACTTCGCATGCGCAAGCGGCGCTGTGCTCTGTGAGTTGTCCCGAAGTCTTCTAGGACCTGTCATGTGTCACACAAGACATCGGGAAGGAGAGGGGATGGAGAACTTCCGCTTCTGATCGCTAGGTGACCGGAACAGAAATGGGGACAGGTACGTGTCAAAATCGGGTGTCCGCTTTCACAAACAGGAGCCGGGGAGGAGGCCTTAAAGCGGAACTTCCACTTATGGTTGGAATTCTGTTTAAGAAGTCAATTTTATGCCCACCCATACAGTCAATCAGGTACAGTGAGTAGACAATATTTTTTCATATACCCAGGCTGGTTGGTTCATAACAAATGCAGTGTGACACATTTATCCCGACTGTACTAATATATAATCTGCTTAGAGCAAACTATAATATTCCATAGTTCTACATGCATACTAAACCTACTATCATTGGTTTATAAATGTATCTAGCATGAACCATTGTTTAGGTTCTGGGTTATTTGAAAAGATAAAATTGTGCACCACCTAGTGGGAACAATGTATATTACTTAATAAAACTACAGTATTTGGAAGCAATACTTAGTCAATCTCGCCCTATAAGGGTTTGCCATAGAAAAGCTTAAAGTAATTTCACACTTTGGTAAAAAAACATATGAGTCCGGAAATTCTGCTGTTTCCTGTTGATTAAGAGAGCTAAGGTGTTACCCTAATGTTTTATTTCTGGCAAAGAATTACAGACTTGTATAGTTTGCTTCCTTTAAAATATGCTTTTTTTGTTTCTTATCTAGTCCCCAAATCGCTGTTTGTGGGTGGCTGTTGTAGCAAGCTTCCTGCTAAGGGGACACCCATGCATGTGCACTCCTTGCTGTGGCTATGTTCCAAGCAAGTCATGCCCCTCCTCCCTCCTCTTGGCCAGCGGCAGGAGCCAATCGCTTCCCTACCCTCACTATCTCCTCTACAACCTAGAAGTACAGGGAATGGCGAACAGATCATGGAGGACCTGGCAGCAGTGACAAAAAAAAAGTGACAGTAGGTAAGTGTTTGGTGGACAAGGGGAGTTCGTAATGTACTGGTGCATTTTTTACATTATTGTAAGTGAATGCAACAAAACAAAGCTCCACCTTGGTTATGAGAGGTACCCGCTTATGGCCAGGGCAATTTATGCAATTCAGCATTGCGCTACTTCAGCTGGCAATTATTCGGTCATGCAAAACTGTGCGCAAATGAGATTTTTATAAAAAAAAAATTCACACAAATAGAGCCTTTTTCTGATGGTAATTGATCACCTCTGGGTTTTTTATTTTTTATAATATAAATAAAAAATAGACCAACATTTTGAGGTATTTAGTAAAAGGCATAGTGACTTTTTGAAAGTTGTAATTTTTGTCACAATTTTTCAAAAGAAATAAACCACTTCAATGCCAGGCACTTTTACCCCTATTCCTGCCCAGGAAGATTTTTGTCTTTCAGCGCTGTCGCACTTTGAATGACAATTGCGCGGTTATGCAACACTGTAACCAAACTACATTTTGTTCACACAACTAGAACTTTCTTTTGATGATATTTAATTACCACTGGGTTTTTTTTATTTTTTGCTAATTAAACAAAAAAAGACTGAAAATTTTGAGGGAAAAAATGCGCTTTTCTTTGTTTCTGTTATAAAATTTTGCAAATAAATAATTTTTCTGCATAAATTTAGCCCAAACATTATTGTGCTCCATTTCTTTGGTTAAAATAACCCAAATGGGTGTATATTATTTAGTCTGTAGAAAAGATATAGATTCCACAAACTATGTTGTATATCTGAAAATTGATCAGTCCTGATGTACTGATGGCCTATCTCATTCCTTGAGGCCCTAAAATGCCATGTTTATTAAGAGACATGGCAGGTTTTTGAAGTTATATTTTTTTGGGAAAATTAAGAAATGAAGCTGGTGTGGCCGTGATCAGGGACACTGACTGGTGACAGTAGGAAAAAAAATGTTATTGTTTTTTATTACATTTCTTTTTTTATTTTACAATTTTTTTGACACACTGCAACCAGAGCAATATAATATTACCATAGTAACTTTGCACTACTCTGGGGAAGTAATCAGGATTTTTTTTTTTTTTTTACACATTGTGTTTGCTTATAGCAGTGAATTACATTGCTATAAGCAAGCATTTTACTGAATGTAACTGATTCATTCAGTTTGTTTTGTTGTGATTAGCTGTGATCGGTTAAAGCATATCATGTGGTACAGATAGGCTGTGATTGGCCCTGTCTGTACCATGAGATCAAATTGACCAATCACAGCTAGCAACACAATTGTACACAATGGATGGCATTAAAGGAATCCATTCATTGTGTACAACTGTAATGTCACCTGCTGTGATTGGTCAATTAAAGGAAATCTTCCCAGTGGAGCACAAACTGCAAAAAATAAACTAACAGAGCTTTTAACCCTTCCCTTCTCTATCCACAATGGATTTGTAATGACTGCAAACAGTATTTCACATACTTTTATTTATATTTTTTCATAACGCAGACCGAGCTGGTCAGCAAAAGTGATAGTGATAAGGATTGAAAAAAACAGCCTGGGGTGCTTTTAACATTCACATTTTATTAATTTATTCTCAATCACCTCTGGCTGTAATAGTTTGTCCCAACCTGTCTCCCTGTCACTTTTGCTGGATATCTTAGTCTGCATTTCAACATGGAGGAAAATATAAATAAAGACATTTGATTGTCATATCTAGTGCTGAGCCCCCCTTGCTGTGGCTTATGCATCACATCCAATAGATTGAAGTGGTACATGCATGGTTACCGCCTTCTGCATACATGATTTACACCTTTCTTGCTTCCTTCCTTCTTTTCATTAAGAAAAAGAAAGGATTGATTGGTCAATATACGAGTGGGTTCTCCAAAATGTTGCACAGTCTATTGAGTGATAACATTTTGAATGTACCCCCATAATCTTGCCATTGGATCAAGGTTTACCATCCTAGGATCACAATATATTGCTTTACACCTCATCAATTTATTGTAGTCTGTATTACAAGACATTCATAGACTTTGTGACAGTCTACATTAAAGTAGAGTTCCAGTCATTTTTGTGATTAATAAAAGTCAGCAGCTACAAAAAAGTGTAACCTCTGACTTTTATTAAACACACACTCACCTGTCCCATGATCCAGCGCTGCACTCACCCCAGCAGTTTTCACCCCGTTTCCTCCCTTGTTGGCGCCGCCACCTCTACCGCGGGCACCCTTTCACAGCCGAGTGCCCACTGCGCTCTGTGACTGGTCCCGGAGTCTTCTGGGACTTGTCATGTGTCCCAGAAGACTTCGGGAGAGAGGGGGGAAGGAGACTCCACAAAAGCTACTCCAAAAATGCTCAGTTTCACAAACAGGAGTTGGGGAGGAGGCCTTAAAGGAAGACTTCCCCTTTTGGGTGGAGCTCCACTTTACCCTTTCCTACCCAGAATTTGCATATTACCAGTTCCCTTCACAATACCTTATGCAGTGAATATATTAATATATGTTTAAAGTTTACAGCTGATGAATCCTCAGGAGCTTGCTTTTATCTCTGTGATGAAAACTGCAGACTGCAGTCAGGGGCCTGTACGTTTTTATCTGTAATTACTTTGAGCAGTTACCACTCTGTAACATAGCTCAGTTAAAGTAATACTTAAAGCGGAGTTCCGGGCACAGATCTCATTTTTTGATGAACATACCCCCGGGACAGTCAGGGCTAGCACATTCCACAATGGCTAGCCTCTGATCTGTCCCGGTTCGCACTTACCTGCAAGAAGAAATACTTACTTTGAAAATTTCTTCCACAGCGTTTCCATCTCTCTTGTGGGCAGCTGAAGCCGGCGCGGTCCTCTTCGGTGTCTTCTTCCGCGTCTTCTTCTCCCAGAATGCGCCGCACCGGCCCCTCTCGTCACTTCCGGTGCGGCGCCGCATTCCTAAACAGCTTCTGGGCATGCCCAGAAGCTGTTTAGCAGGGGAATGCGGCGTCGCCCGGAAGTGACGTGCGGGGCCGGTGCCGTCGCATTGATTCCTGGGAGCGATGACGTTCAGCTCCCAGGAATCATCGCGAGGCAGGAAGTGACGGGGTGAGCCGCGGCGCTGGAGGAGGAAGTACCCTGAGGTGAGTATTTACGATCTTCAATTACAAGGTGAGTGTACAAAAAAAAAAAAAAATAACTATCCAATTCCTTTTCAGGTTATGTGTAGCTAGCGGAGGGGCACAAAAAAAAAATACAGATTTTGTGCCCGGAACTCCGCTTTAACATACACTGTTAAATTTACAATGTCCCTTCTTATCCCTTCTATTTCTGTATGTGAATGATGGCACTGTAATTATTTTATTAAAAATATAACATCCAAGTTCCTTTTTCCTAAGCATGACCCAGATCATTCCCAGCCTGTCTGCAGGGAAACTTAAGCAGGAGGAGTTTCTAGTCCTCTGCTGCAGGTCATATGTTAAAAAACCAAGCCTTTGGAATACAGAGTACAAATAAACAATTCATTTCAATAAACTGTTTTAAATTGTCGTACAAGTATATATTTGAAATCAAATCTTTAATTCTTTTGGCTATACCATGTTGTGGGCGGATTTCATTTGTGTCATGCCCCTCCAGCCTGAGTCTTAGAATAACAGGGAGGAGAAGTCTCCATAAATCTACATGTATTCAGGATCAGGAGTAAGTTAGGCTCAGAACACAGGGACCAGGAGTGCGTAGGCTCAGAATGCAGAGATCAGGAGTGTTTTAGGTTTAGAACGCAGGGATCAGGAGTGCGTTAGGCTCAGAATGCAGGGATCAGAAGTGCTTTAGACTCAGAATGCAGGAATCAGGAGTGTGTTAGGCTCAAAATGCAGGGATCAGGGGGGTGGGGGGTAACAAGAAGGGTGGTTGAGGACACTGCTATGGGGGTGGCCCTGTCCATAACAGTGTCCTTCTCCCTTCTTCACCCCCCCCCCTACACACACACACACAGTGGTGTCCTCTGTTCCCATTTCCCCTATAGCAGTGACCGCTGCCCCCCCATTTCCCTCCTATAGTAGTGTCCTACCTCACAGCTTAGAACAGAAGGCAGCACAGTTCTGGACAAAGGACGGGAGTGGGAGCCAGCAGAGTGACTTTCTATAATAGGAAGCTGGTGATTGGTTGCTTAGGACCACCCTGTGTCCTAACAACCAATCACCTGCGGTTTAACTTCAGAAGTTACTTTGGGCAGCTCCTCCTCCTACCCTCCATTCTGAGCTAAGCTGCCTCTTGCTCTCCACTGTTCACTGATGACAGAGGCGGAGGAGGCTTTACAGTAGATAAGGACAACTCTCACTTGGCCTCCCCAGGTTATTTGTGGAAGAAGGCACACTGCTTTTACCATACTGCCACTTGTATGGAAGCATTAAATCCTCTTGCTTTCTCTAGCTGCAGACTTGATGCAACTACTTTCTCTTCAGGACACTCTCTAGCATCCTCTTGACTGACACCCGTCCACTGACTCTTCCCCTGAAAGGATGGCCCTCACATGATAGGTCCCATGACACAGATCTGTACTCAGTGTAGACAGAATCAGATCCTTTCCAGTGTACCCCTTCCAGTCAGCTCCTCCCTGACATTCAACCAGCCGGGACGTCAACTGGCTGGTCAGGGACCCGAACGAAGCCGAAATTGGCTTTGATCGGCTCTCGCATTCAGTAACCCAGAAGCGATGTCATGACATCACTTCCAGTTTACAGAAGACTTCAAGGCGGCAAATTTAAAAAAATGACAGCTTTCAAAACAGCCAAACTTTTTCGACTCTTAGACCCCAGATCCCTCCATAAAGAGCACCTGACACTGCCTATTACTGTCACAAGGGATGTTTACATACCTTCTGACAGCAATAAAAGTGATCAGATTTTTTTTTTTTCACAGGGACAGTGTAAAAATAAAAAAATGAAATAAAATAAATAAGAAAAAAAAATTAAAGCGCCCCATCCCTCCGTGCTCGCATACAGAAGCGAACACACACATAGGTCACGACTGCGAATGTAAACAGTGTCCAAACCACACATGTGAGGTATCGCCACGACCGTTAGAGGAAGAGCAACAATTCTAGTACAAAACCTCCTCTGTACCTCTAAACTGATAACCTGTAGGATGGAGATTTATAAGTACCGTAGTTTGTCACCATTCCATGAGTGTGCGTAATTTTAAAGCATGACATGTTAGGTATTTATTTACTCGGATCATCTTTCATATTATATAACAACATATTATACAACAAAATTGGCCTAACTTTACTGTTTTTTTTTTTTTTTAATTCCTGAAAGTATATTTTTTTCCCAAAAAATTTCGTTTGTAAGACCGCTGCACGAATATTGTGTGACATAAAATATTGCAATGATCGCCATATTTTCTAGGGTCCCTGCTAAAAAAAATATAATGTTTGGGAGTTCTAAGTACTTTTCTAGCAAAAAAATACATATTTTAACTTGTAGGTAACAAATGTCAGAAAAAGGCTTAAGCATGAAGGGGTTGAACCCAACAGTGGTACTTTGAGTTCCAGGTTCACAGCTGTCCAAAATCCTGATGCCACAGATGCCAGGTGAGCAAACAGATCTGGACTTTGATTCTTTTTTAAGTTTTGTGTAGAGTGAGGAAGAGAGAAAATCTCAGGTTTTTACTACAGTAATAATAGCTATCCTGGTGATTTGAAATATTTATGTTTTTAAAGAACTATATTTCATTGACTGATCCTAATATACAGTAATACCATATTCTTTCCTAAGCAGGTGACACTAAAAGCGATAATTGGACATGAAAATTCATTTTCAGGGTTTTTTCCTCTAAAGTTCCTGACTAATGTTTGGAAGGTGGTATTCACCCTAAACTACTTATGCACAGATTTACTCTTGTATAATCCAATGGATTAAAAGGAAGTGATTTACAAAGACCGTCTCTTCATTCTCCAGTTTGGTATTAGTGGTAGTGGACCCTAGGCAGTGGCTATAAACAGCTTATTGATGCCCATTGCTCATAAGATCCTCTACAGATGGTTAGGTGACATCTGTTTGAACTCTGTCAATTCCCATTATCATGAAGGCAAGCAGAGGCTCTCTAATATTTTATCCATTCATTTGTCACGTTGTAATGTGTCTTTCATCTTTCATGGCAATTGCCTATAAGAATCTTGCAGCACAAACATTGGATCTTTTTATCAACAGTTATCTAATTCCTATTGTATCAGCGGGTATTAATGTGAATGATTTAACTTGCAACATCACGCTTCGTATTACACATTTCCCTATGGCCTCTTGCACATGATACTCCTGTTTGACTTTTATATTTGTATGTATTTGTGCATATTTAAATGCACAAAAACATATTCTTGCGTTGTTGTTCTGCACAATATGTAAATGGGAATTTGCGCTCATTTGTGTGCATTTGCGCGCATTTACACGCATGAGACTTAAATTACTGACCAAAAAAGCAGATGTTTCTATTTTTTTTTCTTACTGAAGAATGCACAGCGCTTGGTTACACCTGTGCGCATAGGCATATTACAATTAATGGGCTGTATTTTAGCTCAGTAAAAAAAAAAATGCAGTACTGAGCTTTTTCAAGCTGCAGTGTGCAAGAGGCCTTATTGTACTGATGTCATTGTACTTATTTTATACAGCTAAATCCACATGGGTGATTTAATAAATAAGTTCTATGAATCACAACATCTTTAAAAGGTAACAGTATTGTGTCTAATGTGAATTATTACCTGAAACTAATGTAAAGTAAATGTAATGTGACTTCCATAGTTTCCCTGGCTGCTCTTTTTTATTATGAGACTGGTATTTTATATACAATACATATATAGATCAGCAAACGTGTGCCTGTTTGTTAATTGGGATGAATATAGACAAGCATGTCTGAACTGTTGTGTGCAAAAATGTGCATCATTGCAGTGTTGTTAAGTGCAGAATTGTGGTACCAGAAAGAGCAAATGTGCATGTCAGTGTTGGAAAGCGCAAGACTGCTTATCTGTATGGCTTTGGTAAGTGCAAAAGGGCATGTCGGTGCAGTTTCAATGAGTGCAGAAGTATGCGCTAATGTTGTATCTGTAAGTGCAAACATGTACAGTACATGGCTGTGTCCTTGTCTAGTGAATAAATTAGTGGATGTATAGTGTTTGTTAATACAGAAGTGCACATCATTGTGGTGTTGGCAAGTGTAAAACTGCATGTTGTCGCAATGTTGGAGAATGCAGAAAAGTGCTTTGTTGTAATATTTGTGAGTGCAGAAAAGTGTGTTGCTGCAATGTTGGTGAGTGCAGAAAACCTCGGCATTGTGGTGTTGGCATCAAGATTGACGAAACTAGTTGGGCAAAGCAAGAAGATTGTGCAAGTGGGAGGTGCTGCCTAGGACTGCCGGGATTGGATCACACTCTGTGAGTGGTAAGAGTTTGCACTGCACCAGTCCTTGAGAGATGTTATTTTGCAGTTACTAGATGAGCCTGATTGTTTTCTCTACCATGTTTTTATTAAAAATTTTCAAAAACAAAGAAAACCAAAAAACGAAACAGTAGGATATAGTATAATCCATTTTCAGAGCCTGATTGTTTTAAAACACATGAGTGTATTTTTTATCTTTATAAAAAAGCTATTGGATCTTCTGGAGAGCACTATGGTGTTATATTTTATTTTTTGAGTTCATTATCATACTGGGGGATCTCTGCATCTAGTGAGCTGAATGTGTCTATAAAGTTAGTCCTGTCGTGGCTTTAAAGGGGACATGCTCCATTTGACACAAAGGTCTATCTAAGAAGGTGAGTGTGTGCCCACTGGAGAAGGTGGAAGGTTGGAGGTCACAATCGTTTTGGTACCAGTCAATATTTATGACTTCACATATTACATAAGGATATTAAAAGATGTAATTTAAGGACACTGACATTTGTTTGCAAAATATTGCTTTGTTCGAATTTAGAGATTTGTTATTGTGTTTCTGATTTTTATACCAATGTAATTATACTAATGCGATACACAATTTGTTGATTCATTTAATACATCATTATGTATTATTGCAATTGTTGATATATAGTAGGTGTATGGGTACATGGCAAATGATTTGAAGCACCAGTTAGGATTTTCTTATTTGCATTTAGAATATGTAGCACTACTCCTATGGGAGCTGCTGTGTTTGGGTGGGTTCCCCTGGGTTACCATTAGCAACAGTAGAACATTCTGTCATGTTTCTAAGTGTTTATACCTCAGACAAGGACCAGTCCAGTTTCTTTGGTTTTTATGTTTTATTAGGAATTTGCATAGGAGAAGGGATGAGTGGGATACTCCAATTGAACTGAACTATACACAATAGGCTGGGACAATATAGAAAATGCTGATTGACGCTGGTTAACGATGACTGACGCTGGTTAACGCTGCTTGAGCTAGTCACGGCTAGGCTGCTTACTTTACTTTGCCTTTGACTGTGAAATAGTCCCTTTAGCTTTGTAAGGCACTCCTTTCCTGAGGTAGCTGTCCTTTATAGCAGACTGCACTGCTGAGCAACTTCAGGGCCCTTCCTGGTGCCCCCTTTACCCCTTAATCTTCAGGGCTTAACAACTTGGCACCCCCTTTACTGTATCACTCTGGGTTAGCTGACTTCTGGATGTCCTTGACCCCTCTGGAGTGGTCCCCTCTCTTAGGCAGACCCCTGGGCAGATTCTTGAGTACTCACGATACTGTTTTCCAGAAGTATTCTGCCCAGCAGCTCCACTTGGTCAGCACACTGGATCCTTCTGCAGCATAGCTCAACCCCTGGTCCCTAGGCCGACTGCCTGGACCCCCTTCCTCACATCAGCAGGAGGAAAGACATCCGTCCACCTCCTCCTGGGACTTTGCTCCCGCCAAAAGACACCCTGTCACATGCCCCCTCCAGATGTTTTTTTCCAATCCCAGGATGCATTGCAGCAATGCCCACCCACTGGCACAGTCATAAACCCTGGTGTGCTATTGGCTAGGTATCCTCCACTGTCCAACAAGGTCCCTCATTGGATACAGTGGGGAAACTCCCCAGACTCAACAGAACACACCTGGAAGCAGGTGACAGGCTAACTAACAGATCAGATCCTCCTGATAACCAGAACAGGGTCACACATATGTTTTGTCTAGCACCTACCTGGGAGGGTGCTACACATATTTTATAAATATACATTTTGTTGGGTGATTTTTCTCTTCAAATTCTAGCTGCTTAGGGTTAGGTGAAGGTTGTAGCGCGAGATAGCCTATAAGAAGCAGAAGAGTGTGCTGGTAGGTTAATTGGATCCTGTATAAAAAAAAAAAAATTGGCCCTACTGTGTATGTATGTGAGTTAGGGACCTTAGATTGTAAGCTCCTTGAGGGCAGGGACTGATGTGAATGTGCAATGTATATGTAAAGCGCTGCGTAAATTGACAGCGCTAAATAAGTACCTGAAATAAATAATAAAATAAAAGAGTATATCACTGTGGTGTTGGAGCATGCAGAAAAGCATAGAGGTGTGATTTCAGCAAATACAGAACTGTTAGGAAGTGTGGTGTCGGAAAGTGCAAAACTGCATATAAGTGCAAACAAGTGTAAAGTAGGTATAGGTGCATAGTTAGTGAGAACAAGCGGTTTGTCGGAGAGTAAAGTGTACAGCGATGTAGAAAGCAATAAAATGTAGTGGTGGCAAGCTGGGTCTCTCTCGTCAGGTGCAGTGGCGGTGAGTGGGGACTTGCTTGTTTGATGTGGTGGCAGGGAGTTGGGTCTTGCACAATGTTGTGGCGGTGGTGAGCAGAGTCATGCATGACAGCAGTCGGAAGCAGGATCCTGACAAAAGTGTGAATTAAATCAGATGGCCCAATTCCCAGAAGCAAGTAGCAAAGCATTTATTTCTAGAATCAAAATGAATGCTTTGCTATAAGTTCATGTGTATTGTTAATTTGTTAATCAAGTCCATCTAAATCCGCTGGTTCATCTAATACCTTCTCCCCAGGTTGACAATGCTGCTGTCCAAGGAGTATGCCAGTAACACACTTCCTGTCTTAGACCCCTTTCACACTGCCGGAGTCCACCAGCGGATCCCCCTGCTCAGCAGGTGATTTCTCCACTGATCTCCGCTGAGCAGGAGGTTGACAGGTCCACCTATGCAGAGAGGACATGGACACAGCCCTCTGTCCTTCATGGGCTGTCGGATGGAAACTGGGCTCTGAGGAAGAGAGTTTGAAACGCGTCAGCCAACCTATATAGATGCCATCCGACCCCCTTGCAGCATTGGAACACTCCATGTCCTGTAAGAGATCTATCCATAAAGTGCTTTGACATGTGTATTGATTACATGCTTTGGGAGTATGATGTATGACATTGTTTGTTTTATCTCTAAATAAATAACTAACGGAATTGCACTAGGTCGGTGCGCCCTTCTCTTGTTTTCGTTATCCTTTAATTCTTGTGGACACCATGGTCCTGAGAGGGCAGCAAGGCTATAGGCGCTATGAATGAAATACAAGATATACTTCCTTCTCTTAAAAGCATAACACCTGAGTGCAGGAGAGTAATTTTTTAGACAGCCTGTCTGTCCTCTGATCCACCAGATGGATGGGGAACGGATCCTCATCCTTTTTTTAGCGGACAGGATCAGATCGGATCGGATGTCGGCAGGCATCAACGGATACATGTCCATTGACATCTGCCGCTCCATAGAAAGCAATGGACGGTCCGATCGAGTCCACCTGAAAAACCTACAGGCGGACCCAATTGGTCCGTCAGTGTGAAAAGGGTCTTACGGTGTCTTCACTCTGGATGTAGGAGCAATGGAGACACCATAAGACAGAACGTGTGTTACTGGCCAGATCACCAAAAGAAAATAAAGAAAAAAAAAAGTTCAAAAAATAAAACATAATGCAGCCACCACATTTAGGGATCAGTAAGTTGCATTTTATTACATATTTTATTTTTGTTTTGCTTAAGTGCCGGTTCACACTGCAGCGGCACGACTTCGGGGGCGACCTGTGAAGTCGCGTGCACCGCGACTTGCACGGACTTCATAAAATGAATGTCTATGCAAGTCGCTCCAGGTCGCCCCGAAGTAGTACAGGACCCTTTTTCTAAGTCAGAGCGACTTGTGTCGCTCCTACTAGAACAGTTCCTGTACCGTACAATGGGAGCACGACGGACCACGACGGACAGGCTGACAAGTCGGTCCAAGTCGGATCAGTGTGAACCGGCACTAAGGGGCCCGATTAGCCTTCCTAGATTCTAAATTAGTGCTTATGTTTTGGGAATAAGAAAAGGGGTTATGATCCAGTAGTTTCAATAGAAAACGACAACTGGGCAGGGCTGATGCCACTCAGTCCACAATAAAACTGGGTGTTGTCAGCCCACAACAGGACTTAGGAGCCGAGTTTATTTGCTGCAGATAAACAGGTATGTTTCTGTACTTGCAGGGTCTTCAAAGGGATAAAACATGGGGAAATGTGCATGCATTGCAGATTTGTTTTTTATTTTTTGCCCGACATACACTTTGATATGCATTGGACTGAATTCAATGATCTTTTATTTCTGGTTGGACTTCAAGTGGTTGTATAGGCACATTTTTTAAATTAAAATAATAAACATGTTATACTTACCTGCTCTGTGCAATGGTATTGCACAAAGCAGCCCTATTCCTCTTTGTCTGGGGTCCCCCCAACCAATGTTTGCTCTTCCTCTTCTACGTGTGTCCCCATAGCAGACTGTGAGCTATGGGGAGGGCCTGCTCCCAAGTCGGGCTATGTGTTTCCATAGACACACACAGTGCGGATTGGCCCCACCCCCTGCTCCCTCCTCACAGGATTTGACTGACAGCAGCAGGAACCATTTCCTCCCGCTCCTCTCTGTGAAGCCAGTGAATGCAGGAAGAGAGGAGAGTAGGGCTGCCGGCGGTGACAGCGCTGGATCAAGAGTGGTGTCAGGCAAGGCCCCTTTCACACTTCGCGACTTTGCCTGCAACTTTATGCTACTTTGACATGACTTGAAGCAATGTCTGTGTAATCTTGAGTTCTATGGACCAAGTCACATCAAAGTCAGACTAAAGTAGTAATTACTTTGAAGTCACTGCGACTTGAAGTCGCACAGATATGAATGGTCCTCATTGGAAATCATGGGGTATGACTTGTCATGTGACTTTGCAGTCCCAAGTCGCAGGACAAGTCACACAAATGTGAAAGGGACCTAAGTGTTTGGGATGGCACACAGAAAATAGTAAAACATTTTTTACCTTAAAGCTCCATTCACATATTGGTGTCCCGGATCGCAGGCAGAAGCGCCGTAATTCTGCCTGCGAGTCTGAATCACGGCAAATTGCGGGACGCATGCAGTATTCCTGTCACTTCAAATGGCACTCCAAACGTGGCGTGATTTTGCCACGATTGTTACCCGACAAATCATGGTAAAATTGGGCAAACAGAATCATGGAACGCCTGTCGCCCAAACCTCTTTTGGGCAACAGGCCTCCTGCGATTCTGTTTGCGCGATCCGGGAAGATTCCGAATCACAGCAAATAGTGGCAATTCTGCCCGCGATCCGGGACGCCAATATGTGAACGGAGCCTATGCAGGGAATACATTAAGGTAAACCAAACTTTGGAACCACTTTCAGCTTAGAGCTTATTTACTGCTTGTTAAGAACATGTAAATATTTGAATGATTATAGCCTGGCTACAGTTCTACATTTATGAACACCTGAGGTTCATTTGCTTGGAAAATATACTTTTGCATGTTGCAGCTAGGGGGAGCCAAACTTCCATTTTCTGATCCTGACAAATCAGTAGAGCTAACATAGAGTAACAAGAGTTATAGATATGTTAACCTTTAACCAGAGAGCAGCACAAAAATGCAATAATCCAACTTCTGCACAATCTTTCTTTTAAAAACTACTATTGCACTTAACTAATCTGAGTACAGAAAACTGAAAGCTGATTATATGCCATATGCGGCCTGCACTGCATACACCATCATTGCTCTTTGCACTGCTGAAACGAATAAAGCTTTCTTTAATCTTCAGAAGAAATACTTCAGCAGACCTAAATAAAGAGGACTCGAAGACAAAGGCTTTATAAACCAACAGCAATCCTCCACAGCCCGACTCCAAGCATACTGTTATTGTGCTTCAGATAAATGTGTTTAACCAGTTAAGTTCCAGTGCTGTGAAATTTTGACTGACAAATACACTGTCATGCATAACTGTACCCAAATTCATTCTACAGGCGCATCTTATAAAACTAGAATATCATCAAAAAGTTAATTTATTTCAGTAATTAAGTTCAAAAAGTGAAACTCATATTTTATATAGATGCATTATACACAGAGCGATATATTTCAAGCGTTTTTTTCTTTTAACCACTTAAGCCCCGGAAGATTTTACCCCCATTCCGACCAGGGGGTATTTTGCGATTCGGCACTGTGTGACTTTAACGGACAATTGCGCGGTCGTGCGACGCTGTACCTAAACGAATTTGGCGTCCTTTTTTTCCCACAAACAGAGCTTTCTTTTGGTGGTATTTGATCACCTGTGCGATTTTTTGATCACGCGCTATAAACAAAAAAAGAGCGTAAATTTTGCAAAAATAGCAATATTTTTCACATTTTTTTATATGAAATTCCCCCAAAAAAAAATTTAAAAATCAAAATTTTTTTACTTTTTCGGCCAATTTGTTTTATGCTACCTATGTTTGGTAAAAAAAATTGCAAAAAGCGTATTTTGATTGGTTTGCGCAAAAGTTATCGCGTTTACTAACAAAGGGAAAGATTTCTGTCATTTTTGTTGTTTTTTTTTTTAACGTGTAATGGCGGCGATCTGCGATTTTTTTTGCGGTACTGCGACATTGGGGCGGACAGATCGGACCCTTGACTGACATTTTTGACACTTTTGGGGTTACCAGTGACATTTCTACAGTAATCAGTGCTATATATATGCACTGTTACTGTAAAAATACACTGGTAGTGAAGGGGTTAACTTTATTTGGGAGGGAGGGGCTGTGTGTATCCCTAGGGGCGTGCTTTCTACTGTGATTGGCTGGGGCTTGAGCTGTATGGACACTGATCAACGGATCTACATACTAGATCCGAGTGATCAGTATCCTAACAGCAAGGAGAATGACAGGTGGCTTGTTTACACAAGCTGCCTGACATTCTCCCTCTCCCCCGCCGATCGCCGAGTGACCGGCGGACATCGGGTCCGCCGGTCACACGCGCGGGGGGGTCCGTGACCACGCGGGAGCGGGAGCGCGCCTCCGGGGGCGCGCGCTCGCTCCCTAGACCCTCACAAGCTAGTGACGTAGCCCTACGTCACTTTGCCTGTGAGGGGCTGACTGCCGACGTAGATCGGCGTTAGGCAGTCGGCAAGTGGTTAAAGGAGTTCTAAAGCCAGACGTTTTTTTTATATTAATGCATTCTATGTCTCGGTCATCCGGGACTCATGCTCCTAATTGGCTGAGACACAGCCGTGGTGGCATTGGCTCCCGCGGCTGTCGATCAAAGTCAGTTAACCAATCAGGAGAGAGAGGGGGCCGGGCCGAACCGCAGCTCCATCTCTGAATAGACACACAGGACTGCAGCTCAGCTTGGGTGCCCCCATAGCAAGCGGCACCAGGGCGACGTTAGCTTGTGACGAAACACGTCGGGAGGAGAGACGTACTGACATCACCACATTTTCTTAAGTCTTGGAAGGACGGACTGTTGTGCAGAGCAGGCCGGCTTTATGCATGCGTGTGTTTTTATATTATATGTAGGTGCAATCATATTCGTTAATAAACGTTTTAAGGATTTTATAATATGGATCTTTCTTTTGGGCGTACTTTTAATTGAGTCTCCAACGAATGATGGGCAACGATCCCTTCAACATTTCTACTATTGGAACAGAGGCCTAGGCTGGGCTATAGCCACAGGCGAGTGAGACTTTCCATACATAGGAGGTCATTACCATCTGGTAAGCAGCCAATTTGTGTGGTGGAGTCTTTTCTTTTTCACGTGGTATCACAGTTTACTGAGTGATGAAGAGAACACTTTGGGACTTATGGATTTTGTGACACTACCTTTTGAACTATACTCACTTTCTTAAGATTTATGCGCAACTTCATTTTCTACTTAATTTACTATTGTGGTGTGTGTCTCACAGTTAAGTTGCTGCTGTTATATGTACAATATTTATGTTTGAATAGCACGTTTTTTTTTTTTTTTTGTCTTTTTTAAGTCTGAAGGCCATAAGTGATACAAAAGGTAGTTGTGTGGGGATGAGTTTTTCAAGAAAGCTTTTAGGAAGAGGTGAGACAGGCTTGCCTGAAGAGATACGTTTTCAGGAATTGCCTAAATAAAGGTGGACCAAGTAGCAGAAGCCATAAAGGTTGGGGTAGGGAGTACCAGAGAATGGGAGATGCTCTGGAGAAGTCACGGGTTATGTCATGGGAGGAGGTGATGAGGGAGCTAGAGAGTAGGAGGTCTATGGTTGATATTTTGAGATAAGCTTGGTGGACAGAGTTGTAAGTTGGCTTTAAAAGTTTTAATGTTTTGAAATGTCTAATTAGGCTGCTATAACGTTAAAATATTATGGCTTTATTTAATTTAAAAAATGGAATCCGATGTTTGTCCTATTCTGGATTATACATTTAGTTGAAAATTATTTTATATTATTTCAGATGCAAAACTAATGACATCTGCAATCCAACAAAGCCAATAAAATGCACACTTGAGATGAGATGAGTCATGTATGTCTGACCTTTCCGTAAACTCTTTGTCAGTTATCTCAACTTAAGCCCCTGTATAGCATGATTTTCTGTATAACTTCTCTGAAATTCAAAATGATGTGCATTGTGTAATAAAATAGCCCTTATCACAGTCTTTTATTGAACTTCACCATTGTTTACATTTTCAGTGTAATAAGATTTTTTAGAATATTTGTTCAGGATTTAGATATCAACCACTAAAGGTACAAAGTAAGCGGGGTATAGGTTAAAGACAAGTTAAAGAGTAATTCGTGATAAAATATTGATGACTTGTTATGAAGACTAGACAGTTATACAATTAAATTGACCCTGTTGCAAAAAAAGGAAGTTCCCAAAACCTTTTTCCCTGCAAAAAAAGAGAGAAATACTTACCCTTCTTGCTCCTTGAGCCTGCAAAACACCACTCCGTTTAGAAGAAATTATCAGCCAAAGTCTTCTTCAGAAAACGACACTTCCACGAATGTTGATCACCTTGTTTCCCACTGCACTTAGTGGTTCCTCCCACCAGCCTCCATGTCAGTGTTGTGTTCTATATTAACAGGAAGATCCGCAGGAAAAACCACTAAGCGCAGCAGGGGACCAGGAAATTGACACTTCCAGAATTGTTGCTTTTTGAAAAAGACTTCAAGGGTTGGTTTCTTCTCACAAGAGCAGCGGGAAAGGTAAGTATTTAATTTCTTCTGTTTGCAGCTTCTTTTAGAAAAAAAAATAGTAAACAGAAATAATAATATAGCATATTCAATTGTGACACAGGCCATATTGTAAGTTATTAAAAATGACCTTTCATTTTAATCTGCAGCTCTATAATTTTCTGAAAAATGCAATGCAATATGGTAACCTGGAGGTGTTCTGTACACAGATGGTATACAGAACACCCCCAAGAAATGTAATTTATTGCTTGCGTGATTGGCTCGCTGACTTTGCCAGAAGTCTGCAATAGGATACAAGTCAGATTTTGGCCATCTCCTGCAACAAAAATTAAATTTTTAGTGAGATACTCCCAATAACAAATCACGTGTAAAGGGATTCAGGCCCTTTCCTCATTAGAACCCTGCAAGTGCAGCAGATGATTGATAATTATAAAATCAGTCCCATACAGATTCACTTTGAACATAGACACAGACTAACAGCTATTTCTTCAGAATAACAAAAGATAAGAATCTGCAACAAAATTTGTTAAATTGATTGTAAAGTATTGGTTTCTTCCTATAAAAATAACAATGTTATACTTACCTGCTCTGTTGCAGTGGATTTGTACAGAGCAGCCCACATCCCCCTCTTCTCGGTCGCTCTTTGACTCTCCTGGTCCCTCCCTCCTTTTGAGTGCCCCCACAGCAAGCAGCTTGCTATGGGGGCACCCAGGCTGAGTCACAACTCCTTGTGTCCATTTAGACACTGAGCCCTGACCTGGCCCACCCCCTTTCTCCCCTGATTGGCTAGCTGACTTTGATTGACAGCAGTGGGAGCCAATGGCACCGCTGCTGTGTCTCAGCCAATCAGGAAGGAGAATCTCGGATAGCTGAGACAGTCCTGGAGTTCCCTGGAAGAGAGGGGCTCAGGTACATGTTGGGGGGGGGGGGGGCTGAGGGGGGCTGCTGCACACAGAAGGCTTTTTATCTTAATGCACAGAATACATTAGTCCCGGTTCATACATATGCAATGCGGGAACCCTGCAAATCCACTGCAGGTTCCCACATCAAACTCGACTCGCAGGCAGTTCACACTGCCATATGCGAATCGCTGGGGGTGTAAATACCAAGTTAATGACACCCCCAGATCAGTTCGCATATCGCAGTCCAAATTGTCACTTCGGACATGAATCGGATCACATAGGTGTGAACACCCATGCAATCCGATTCTGGCGTGGACCAAAAAAAGGGTCCTGCCTGACTTTGGTCTGAATGTGATGCAATTTCAGCCATACAATATGTATGGCTGAATTCCCAACGCACAGATATCGCATGTGATTTGCAGAGCATGTCTGACATCGCTGAACTGGGAACCGGCACTTAAGATAAAAAACCTTTTGCCTTTACCACTCCTTTAATGTCCCTGCAAGGTACATAGATCACCCAGAGGAGAATGTTTTTTTTCTCAACAAAAGTGGAGCTACTCTTTAAGGTAGTCATAATACAGTAATAATTAAAACGGACTCTAGGTATGATCTTTATTGCGTACTTACATTGGTCCAGCTTAAATTAATGAAAGTATGCATAGCTCACAGATGAAGGTCCGCTAGGGAAACTCGGCACTACTGACAATCACTGTAGTAGACACTACTGACAATCATTGTAGTAAGCACTACTGACAATCACTGTAGTCGGCACTACTGACAATCACTGTAGTGGGCACTACTGACAATCACTGTAGTCGGCACTACTGACAATCACTGTAGTAGGCACTACTGACAATCACTGTAGTAAGCTCTACTGACAATCACTGTAGTAAGCTCTACTGACAATCACTGTAGTAGGCACTACTGACAATCACTGTAGTAAGCACTACTGACAATCACTGTAGTAGGCACTACTGACAATCACTGTAGTTGGCACTACTGACAATCACTGTAGTTGGCACTACTGACAATCATTGTAGTAAGCACTACTGACAATCACTGTAGTCGGCACTACTGACAATCACTGTATTAGGCACTACTGACAATCACTGTAGTAGGCACTACTGACAATCACTGTAGTAAGCTCTACTGACAATCACTGTAGTCGGCACTACTGACAATCACTGTAGTAGGCACTACTGACAATCACTGTAGTAAGCTCTACTGACAATCACTGTAGTAAGCACTACTGACAATCACTGTAGTAGGCACTACTGACAATCACTGTAGTTGGCACTACTGACAATCACTGTAGTTGGCACTACTGACAATCATTGTAGTAAGCACTACTGACAATCACTGTAGTCGGCACTACTGACAATCACTGTATTAGGCACTACTGACAATCACTGTAGTAGGCACTACTGACAATCACTGTAGTAAGCTCTACTGACAATCACTGTAGTCGGCACTACTGACAATCACTGTAGTAGGCACTACTGACAATCACTGTAGTAAGCTCTACTGACAATCACTGTAGTAGGCACTACTGACAATCACTGTAGTAAGCACTACTGACAATCACTGTAGTAAGCTCTACTGACAATCACTGTAGTCGGCACTACTGACAATCACTGTAGTAGGCACTACTGACAATCACTGTAGTAAGCTCTACTGACAATCACTGTAGTAGGCACTACTGACAATCACTGTAGTAAGCTCTACTGACAATCACTGTAGTAAGCTCTACTGACAATCACTGTAGTAGGCACTACTGACAATCACTGTAGTAAGCTCTACTGACAATCACTGTAGTAGGCACTACTGACAATCACTGTAGTAAGCTCTACTGACAATCACTGTAGTAAGCACTACTGACAATCACTGTAGTAAGCACTACTGACAATCACTGTAGTAAGCTCTACTGACAATCACTGTAGTAAGCTCTACTGACAATCACTGTAGTAGGCTCTACTGACAATCACTGTAGTAAGCACTACTGACAATCACTGTAGTAGGCACTACTGACAATCACTGTAGTAAGCTCTACTGACAATCACTGTAGTAGGCACTACTGACAATCACTGTAGTAGGCACTACTGACAATCACTGTAGTAAGCACTACTGACAATCACTGTAGTAAGCTCTACTGACAATCACTGTAGTAGGCACTACTGACAATCACTGTAGTAAGCACTACTGACAATCACTGTAGTGGGCACTACCGACAATCACTGTAGTAGGCACTACTGACAATCACTGTAGTAAGCTCTACTGACAATCACTGTAGTAGGCACTACTGACAATCACTGTAGTAAGCACTACTGACAATCACTGTAGTAAGCACTACTGACAATCACTGTAGTAAGCACTACTGACAATCACTGTAGTAGGCACTACTGACAATCACTGTAGTAAGCTCTACTGACAATCACTGTAGTAGGCACTACTGACAATCACTGTAGTAAGCACTACTGACAATCACTGTAGTAGGCACTACTGACAATCACTGTAGTAAGCACTACTTACAATCACTGTAGTAAGCACTACTGACAATCACTGTAGTAAGCACTACTGACAATCACTGTAGTAGGCACTACTGACAATCACTGTAGTAAGCACTACTGACAATCACTGTAGTAAGCACTACTGACAATCACTGTAGTAAGCACTACTGACAATCACTGTAGTAAGCACTACTGACAATCACTGTAGTAAGCACTACTGACAATCACTGTAGTAAGCACTACTGACAATCGCTGTAGTAGGCACTACTGACAATCACTGTAGTAAGCACTACTGACAATCGCTGTAGTAGGCACTACTGACAATCACTGTAGTAAGCACTACTGACAATCACTGTAGTAAGCACTACTGACAATCACTGTAGTAAGCACTACTAACAATCACTGTAGTCGGCACTACTGACAATCACTGTAGTCGGCACTACTGACAATCACTGTAGTCGGCACTACTGACAATCACTGTAGTCGGCACTACTGACAATCACTGTAGTCGGCACTACTACAGGGTCCTATGCGAAGTGGCTTACCCATTGCACATTGCCCACACTGCTGCTATTCAAAGAATGCCTGAAAATTGCTGCTTTCACTGTAGTAGCACCAACTACTACAGTGATTGTCACCTTCCATAGCGGTCTGTAAGGTGTGAAATATGCATACTTACATTGGTCTAAGCATAACCAAAGTAAGTATGCAATAAAGATCATAGCTGGAGTTCAGCTTTAACAGTTAGTTACCTGATGTGACTATATTCTTCCTGATCCAGTAATAATCTCATGTCTGTGGGTAGCCCCGAGTTTACTGGCTGGCTATTGTCTGGCCCCTGGCCCCTGATAAGCCAATGCCAGCCTTCTGTTCTCTATTTGAGCCCTCCTCTCTCCACTGAAACTGCTTGTAGGTTTATAGAACACTTTGCAGACAACCTGTCCTAAGGGTAGTTGCAACATATTGCTGTGCACACCAGGTGGCACTAGAATTTGGTGTATTAATTATTGATGTTTATAGTTGTTGCTTAGGGGTGTTCCTGGATTTATGCCAGTTCTGTTATATACAATTTGAATTTAACCAAGCATAACTCCTGTGTCCTCCTGCCATCAGATGTCAATGGAAAAAAATAGCAAAAAAGCACATTACATGGTGCCAGAAGCTGGAGATTGTTCCAGCACAAGGGACTGTAATCCTAAAGTGTCATTTAGGGCAAAACTTTTTTTTTTCTTGTTTGGATAGAGTGGAGAGGGATTAGAACACCTGTAAACTGTTTTTGCTGTCTGAGCCCCCATTAGGGAAAGTCACCCTCCCTATTTTTCCTGTTTACTGTTATCATTAAAGAAATACTAAATTCTTGTTTTTTTGTGTTTTTTTAATAATAAACATGTTATACTTACCTGCTCTGTGCAGTGGATTTGCGCAGAGCAGCCCTGATCCTCCTCCTCCTCGGGTCCCCCACCAGTGTAGTAGTGGTAAAAAAAAGCACTTATGGGTTTAATTAATTTTTTTTTTGTACAATTCTCCTTTAACCACTTGCCGACTGCCTAACGCCGATCTACGTCGGCAGTCAGCCCCTCACAGGCAAAGTGACGTAGGGCTACGTCACTAGCTTGCGAGGGTCTAGGGAGCGAGCGCGCGCCCCCGGAGGCGCGCTCCCGCTCCCGCGTGGTCACGGACCCCCCCGCGCGTGTGACCGGCGGACCCGATGTCCGCCGGTCACTCGGCGATCGGCGGGGGAGAGGGAGAATGTCAGGCAGCTTGTGTAAACAAGCCACCTGTCATTCTCCTTGCTGTTAGGATACTGATCACTCGGATCTAGTATGTAGATCCGTTGATCAGTGTCCATACAGCTCAAGCCCCAGCCAATCACAGTAGAAAGCACGCCCCTAGGGATACACACAGCCCCTCCCTCCCAAGTAAAGTTAACCCCTTCACTACCAGTGTATTTTTACAGTAACAGTGCATATATATAGCACTGATTACTGTAGAAATGTCACTGGTAACCCCAAAAGTGTCAAAAATGTCAGTCAAGGGTCCGATCTGTCCGCCCCAATGTCGCAGTACCGCAAAAAAAATCGCAGATCGCCGCCATTACACGTTAAAAAAAAAACAACAAAAATGACAGAAATCTTTCCCTTTGTTAGTAAACGCGATAACTTTTGCGCAAACCAATCAAAATACGCTTTTTGCGATTTTTTTTACCAAACATAGGTAGCATAAAACAAATTGGCCGAAAAAGTAAAAAAATTTTGATTTTTTTAATTTTTTTGGGGGGAATTTCATATAAAAAAATGTGAAAAATATTGCTATTTTTGCAAAATTGACGCTCTTTTTTTGTTTATAGCGCATGATCAAAAAATCACACAGGTGATCAAATACCACCAAAAGAAAGCTCTGTTTGTGGGAAAAAAAGGACGCCAAATTCGTTTAGGTACAGCGTCGCACGACCGCGCAATTGTCCGTTAAAGTCACACAGTGCCGAATCGCAAAATACCCCCTGGTCGGAATGGGGGTAAAATCTTCCGGGGCTTAAGTGGTTAAGAGGGCGTGGCAGAGGGTGTGTCCTATGCAGTGGCGTAGCGTGGGTTGTCAGCGCCCGGGGCAAGGTAAGTAATTTGCGCCCCCTACACAAATCTTCACAGACCACTACACTGACATCTATGCTGACCTAGCTGACCACTACAGAGACCTACCTGATTACTATACTGACACCTACACTCACCTACCTCACCACTACACAGACACCTACACTGACCTACCTTATTCCTGCACTAACCAACCTGATCACTACACAAACCTACCTGACAATTACACTGACCCCTCCTTCACTGACCCTTCTTCCCTGCCCCTCCATCCCTGCCCCTCATTCACTGACCCCCCCCTAGTCTGAACCCCCCCCCCCTACACTGACCCCTTCACTGACACCTACACTGACACATACACTGTCCCTCCCTTCACTGACCCTTCTTCTCTGCCCCCTAGACTGACCCCCCTCCTACATTAACCCCCCCCTACACTCACCCCCTTACACTGACCCCCCATTCATTGAACCCTTACACTGACCCCCCTTCACTGACACCTACACTGATCCTCCCCCCACATTGACACCTACACTGACACCCCCTACATTGACCCCCCTTCACTGAACCCTTACACTGACCCCCCCTACATTGACCCCTTTACTGACTCCCCTACACTGACCCCCCCCCCCACATTGACACCTACACTGACCCCCACTTCACTAAGCCCCCCCCTACTGATACCTACACTGACCCCCCCTTCACTGACCCACCCCCCACTGACACCTACACTGACCTCCCCTACAGTTCTACTTTCACTTTACTGCAGTCAGTGCTTTCCAGTCCAGGCTGCTCCCCTCCTCCTCCCTCCCTAGATGCCTTGTGTGTCTGTCAGTCCAGAAAAACATCTCTCATGGTCTCACCTCACCTCTCACAACTCTCTCTTCAGTCCTCTTCATGCTGTGCTGGCTGAGTGCCACAACTGGAAAGCTAGAGATGAATGATTCCTATGACAGCGCTGACTGAGCTGTGCAGAACACGCCGCCGACAGGCGGGGCTTGGCTTGCAACGCTACGCCAATGGGCAGGGGAGGCACAGTCCAGCTCCACCCCGCCTCAACCCGCAATTTCCAGCCATAGGGCGCCCGCCGGCTATCTCCCAGCCTAAAGATGGCGGCAGCCGCAAACAGTGTGTGATGACACCGTGTTAGTAATATATATAATGTCAAACAGAGTGACACTGCAGGATGCGCCCCCCCAGATGTTGCGCCCGGTGCGGCTGGCCCCCCCTGCACCCCCCACGCTACGCCACTGGTCCTATGCCTACATACTTTTGCTAATAGGTGTCCCTCGTTACCATCTTAAAAAGTTGGGAGGTATGTATAAACTGCTGGACTGGACTTTGATTTAGGCTTGGACTTGGTGCTTGGACTACCCTTTTATAGGCCCTCCCTTCTGAGGACCGGAAATCGCTATTATGGACTTTAGACTGCAAAACCAGATAAGTGTAGAAGTATCTAACTCCAGAAAGAGGACTGTACAGCATCGCAGCAACCCTCTCTTGTTTAACCACCTCAGCCCATCTAGATTTACCCCCTTAATGACCAGGCCATTTTTTGCAAAACGGTACTGCGTTATTTTAACTGACAATTGCGCAAACGTGCGACACTGTGCCCAAATACAATTGAGGTCCTTTTTTTCCAACAAATAGAGCTTTCTTTTGGTGGTATTTAATCACCTCTGTGGTTTTTATTTTTTGAGCTATAAACAAAAAAAGACTGACAATTTTGAAGAAAAAAAAAAAACAATATTTTTTACTTTCTGCTATATAACATCCCCAATACCAAAATGTAAAAAATCTAATTTCTTCATCAGTTTAGGCCAATATGTATTCTGCTACATATTTTTGGTAAAAAAAATCCCAATAAGCGTATATTGATTGCTTTGCGCAAAAGTGTCTACAAACTATGGGATATATTTATGGAGTTTTTATTGATTTTTTTTAACTACTAATGGCGACGATCAGTGTCCTATAGCAGGACTGCAACATTGCTGCAGACAAATCAGACACTTAAGCCCCGTACACATGTACCGTTAGTCGGCCGAACGATCGGACGTCTTTTGTCCAGGGCTGTCGTGTCTGTTGAAAACTGCAAAAGACTGCACATGAATTTTGTCGGCCAACAACAGCCGACTGCAGAAGTGATGTCATGTGATGGTTAACTTTCCTTGTCTTTTTTCTTTTCTGAGCATGCCCAGTCTTGCTAATCTGCTGTCTGTCGGCCGAAATCTGTACTGACTGGCGAACAATCGGCCGTTCTGGTGTTGGCGAAAATCGGCAGATCGGTCGTTGGACGAAATTTCCCTTCCGATTTTCTTATCGTGTGTACGGGCCTTTAGCAGGAACGCAGATCTCTGTCTTTTTACAGTACAAGCACCCCTACACCGTTAAAAAGCACCCCCCAGTGACAAATTGAACCCTTTGATTGCCCCTGATGTTAACTGTCAGTGTCAACTGACCCTTCCCTGTCAGTGTCATTAGTACAATGACAGTGCATTTTTGTAGCACTGACCACTGTATTAGTGTCACTGGTCCCAAAACAGAAGTGTCACTTAAGCCCCGTACACACGTACCGATTGTCGGCCGTAAATATTCGGCCGACGACCGATCGGCCGATTGTAGGCTTGTTAGTATGATGCTTCCGGCAGCCGACAGTGCACTTTCGGCCGAAAAGAATCTGCTATTCAGGAGTTTTGGTGTGGTTTCAGAAAGCGCACCAAACCTGCCGGATATAATCTATGGATCAGTGCAGGTAACCCACAGGTGCAGGTGATTAGTGTGAAAGCAGCCCAATAACCTTTTCTTATGAGTGCTTATATGCCCATTGCAAAAGTGCAGTGTATGTGATATCTAATCCACTGACCTTTTCCTCTTCCAGCTTCTGCTGGCATCACTCTCCAGGCGGCTATAACGGTCCCAGACAAAGTGCACTTAGTGTCACTCTGCCTGGGACAGGAGTTGGCGCTACAGAGGATGCAACCGCCTATGCGGCGCTTGCTCCCTCGGCGGCCGCTTGCTTCCACCACTGACAGCGACATGCACTCTTATGCTCTGGGATGGCAGGTTGCCAAACCTTTGATCCTAATCTGGGCTTCCCCACCATGCCAAAGCATGGCCACGTGCTTCCCTGGTTTGGAGTCGAGGGCCACATCAGAGTGAACCGAGGGCCACGTGAGGCCTGTGGGCCACAGGTTAAGCACCCCTGCCCTAGCCTAAAGTACTGCCACGCCTACCTTTGATCACTAGGGGGTGCTTAAACTCAGACAGATGCAGCAAAAGACTGTATGCAAAGCTAACTAATGCAACCTGTAGTGCAGGCATCACTAAATGGCGGACCGCGGTCCGAATCCGGACCCAGTTAATGTCTAATCCGGACCCCTGTGGTCCCACCCTTTAGACCTGTTCTGCCTACAGCCATCACCACTGCCAGTCTCACAGAGCCAACAGCTGGAGGCAGGACAGCTATAGACAGAGGCCAGGGGCTATACAAGTTAACAAGCAGGTGATTGCTTGCGAGGATACAGGGCGGTCATTGCACAAACATGCGATTCGGACCTCTGCTGGAAGAATATTTTACTGACTGGACCTTTGTAAATTTTAATTCAATACCCCTGCTGTAGTGTATAGTAGGTTAGCTACAGATAGTTGCTATAGTAAAAATATAGACAATGCCTTCAAAGGACTAACTGAATATACCATCCTGAATATACCATATCAGTCCTCCTTTTCAGGTATAGTGTCATGCCTGACAAAGAGGTGAGCATTCCACATTACAATACACTACAAAATGTATTCATATAGCCAATAAAAAGGATCCTCTAATGCAAATAGTGTAGCTGACTGAGCAGGCTCTAGTATTTGTTCTTTTTTTTAAATCCTGGTTTTTATGACATTTTAGAGTGTTTTATATTTTCTTACTGTAGCCCAAGAAGTATATTTTGTTTGAGACATAAAAGAATTTGTGACAAAATAAAGAGGAACTTAAAATGTCATCTAGTATAGAAAGTACATACGGAGGAATGCAACCTCAATAGCACATTCTCTCTTTTATTTAAACAGTGTTCTTTTTTCTGTGTGTCCAAGCACTACAAATAGTATCAGTGAAACAGAAAGAGAATAAAAACTTCCTTGTTTGCAATACAAGTATTTTTCATTTTCCAGCTTGTCAGGTTGGGAGTGACGTAATAGAAATTTGCAAATTTTATACAGAATAGGTAAGAGAAGCAAGGAACATTTGTATGGCAAATGTCTGACCTCAGAATTTGAACGCTTGTCCCTGGTGGAAATGATTCTGTCTGGATGGACACAGATGTAAACTAGTGACACCTTGTCAAATTTTTGAAAGCAGCAACAAGAGCAATGTTTGATGAGTTAACATGTGTTTCCTACAAACTAAACTGACCAAACTGAAATTTAAAGTAGCATAAACAATATAAAACAGCAGGAACATTGTTCATAAACATAAGGAAATAATAGGGCACAATGTACAACCCAAACATAAATAGTTTGTAAAGGATAGGAAAACTCAAAGTTTGGAATTTAACTTAATTTTAATTAGGAATTAAAAAAAAACTATTCTGAAATAAATATGGATGCTGCCATTGCTAACCTCTGTCTGAAAGTACTATTTTCCTGGCTGCCCTCAACCTAAATACTTTATGGGTTACTGACCAGTAACATGCATTTCAATTATAAATTCAAAATAGATGAGCATGACAGAGAAGGTTAGACCAGGCAATTGATGAGCGTGACAGCCAAGCAACTAACATTTTCAGGAGAGGTCCACTAAAGTAGTTTCCAGATAGTTTTAGGACAGGTTTCTTTTGAGCAAAAAAGAACAGAACTCATGCAATATAATAAACAGGGCTGTTTTCTCAGAGAATAGGTGAAGGAACTCCTCCCTTATGAGTCACTCCTTGGGTCCGCCCCTACCCACCCCCGAGCACCGTCCCTTGGTTACACCCCTACCCACCTCCCCAGTACCAGCCCTTTTAAAGAATACAGAACCAAGTATTATTTTGTGGTGCTAAGTAATTTGTTAATGATAACAAGAAAAGCAGTAAAATAGATCCCCTGCAGTCAGCAACAATAGACCCCCCCCCCCCAGAAAGGATAGATACAAACCCAGCAATGATAGATCTCCCCAGCAACAATAGATCCCCCAGAAAATTAGATATACCCAGCAGGGCCGGGACAAGGGGTGGGCAGGAGGGACGGCTGCCCTGGGTGCAGTGGTTTATTGCAGGGATGGGGGGGCGCCTTGACCCTAAGGGAAGGAGGCACACAGTTTGGCATCCTTGCCCTGGGCACTGGATGACCTTGTCCCAGCACTGAATCACCCGGCAACACTAGACCCACCCCAGCAACAATAGATCCCCCAGCAATTATACATACCCTAGCAATAATAGATACCCTCAGCAACACCTCAGCATCACCAGACTCACCCCAGCAACAATAGACCTCACCCCAGAAACAATAGATCCGCTCCAGGAACAATAGATCCCCCAGCAATAATAGATACCCCCAGCAATAACAGATACCCCCAACAAAATTAGACCCACCCCAGCAACAATAGATCTCCCAGCAATAATAGATACTCCTAGTAGCACTATACCCACCACAGCAACAATGGATCCCCTGAGTAACAATAGATCTCCACACAACAACATTATACCCCCCCACCAACAATAGATCCACCCCTGCAACAACCCCCCCCCCCCCCCAGCAACAACAGTCTTCCTAGCAGCCAGCAGCAATAGACTCTCCAGCAGCCAGCAACAGTAGACCCTCCCTCAACAATTTACCCCCACCCCCAGCAACAATAGACCTTTCCAGCAACAATAGACCTCCACACAAAAATAGGTTCCTGCTAGCATACCCCAGTTCTAATTGCCATTGCATACATTCGGTGCTGGAGGTGCTGGAGGTGCTGGAACTGCGTTCCCCTATGTTCCCGCTGGAAAAAAGCCCTGATAATAAAGCATAATGTGATGGTATCAATAACCATTGAACCAGGTCACTGCGAGTGTCAAAAAAGCAATACTTTAATTGATGTAGTTATGTAATTGCTAATCTGGAAATTTCATGAATGAGACAACCTTTCTGTTCGAAATATCAGTGAATGAACACTCACCACGTTCACTTGTCATCCATGTTCAACAAAATTTTATCTAAATAACTGGTCGTGTGAAGTATGCCCAGACCCTCCTCTTCACCCACTGCTCTCCAGTCACATTTACCTCAAGGACTGGGTAATGTACATTGTGCAGGGGTCGGGTGTATGTATTGTACTGAGTGCAGAGGTCATGTGAGTGTAATGTAGAAAGTGGAGGGGTCGGGACTGGGTAACACACAGAGAAAGGGGCCAGGGGTATGTAATGTACTAAGTGCAGTGGGCAGGTGAGTGTAATGTAGAAAGTGGAGGGGTCGGGGCTGGGTAACACACAGAGAAAGGAGTCAGGGGTATGTAATGTACTGAGTGCAGAGGTCAGGTGAGTATATTGTAGAAAGTAGAGGGGTCAGGGCTGGGAAACAAACAGAGAAAGGGGTCAGGGGTATGTAATGTACTGAGTGCAGAGGTCAGGTGAATGTAATGTAGAAAGAAGAGGGGTCAGGGCTGGGTAACACACAGAGGAAGGGGTCAGAGGTATGTAATGTACTGGGTGCAGAGGTCAGATGAGGGAATTGTAGAAAGTAGAGGGGTCAGGACTGGGTAACACACAGAGAAAGGGGTCAGGGGTATGTAATGTACTGAGTGCAGAGGTCAAGTGAGTGTAATGTAGAAAGTGGAGGGGTCAAGCCTGGGTAACACAGAGAAAGGGGTCAGGGGTATGTAATGTACTGCGTGCAGAGGACAGGTGAGTGTAATGTAGAAAGAAGAGGGGTCAAGCCTGGGTAACACGGAGAAAGGGGTCAGGTGTATGTAATGTACTGAGTGCACAGGTCAGGTGTATGTAATAAACTGGGTGCAGAAGTCATGTGTATGTAATGTGCAAAGAAGAGGGGAAAGATCTGGCTAATATACAGAATGCAGGGCTCAGGTGTATGTAACACAGTATCCTCTCCCCATGATGTGACGAACCGTACCTTTGAGATAAAAGCCAGAAGCAGAATCCATAGATCAAGGAAGGTGTAGTATCCCATACATAGGGGTCTTGGTGTCAGCTGACATCCAAGAGGAGAAGAAAAGCTTTATTAGTGATCAGGCAGGCGGGCAAACACATACAAGCATCACACACCACACAAACACCACAAATACACAAACATATAACACACACATCACATCCCACAAATAAATTACAAACATACATCACAAATATAAATCAAACACACAGACATCACACACACATACAAAGACACACCCAAGGTTGCTCTCTGCAGGGAAAGTTGAATAGGCAGACCCCACTCCAGGGATGTGCGGTCAGTGGCTGGTGAGGCACTGGTTAGTATCAGAGCCAGACACACACAGGTTACATATTCACAAGTTACATATTAGATTCTCATTATGTAGGTGATTGCAGTTCTACTAGTTATACTCATTTAACAAAAATGTTTACAAACGCTGTCCCTTTAGGATGTTTTTCAGTCACCGTTTTTGTTGATGCTGGAAACAATATTACTAACAAAAATGACAAAAGATTGTAGAAAAAATAAAACATGTCTCTTTATTTTCTGAAGCCAGAAATATAACAGTAATAATCAGTAATAAACAAGTAAACAATAAAGGGTTCAGTGCTATTTACTAAAAGGTGAAATGTGGGAGAATTTAAAACAAATGGTAAAACAATGAAACAGTCCAACTAAAAAAATATATATAATGTTTGGCGGTACTGAGTAATTTTCTAGCAAAAAAATAATGATGTAAAACATGTAGGAGAGAAGTGGTCAGAATTGGCCTGGGTGGCAAGTGGTTAATTACCATAAGTAAATAATATACAAATAATTATTATATATTGATTTAAGGTAATTTTAATATATTTTCAAAAAGTTGTTATAACTTCAAACCAGTAATATCACAGTAAATAGATTGATTAAGGCCCCTTTCACACTTGTGCGACTTGTCATACGATTTGGGACTGCAAAATCGCATGACAAGTCGTTCTCCATTATTTCCAATGAGTACCGTTCATATCTGTGCGACTTGAAGTTGCACCGACTTCTAAGTAGTCCCTGCACTACTTTGGCAGGATTTTGAAGCGTTTTAAGACCAAAGACATTTAAGCCCAGTCAAAATTGCGGCAAAAGTCGCGGCAAAAAGTCACGGTAAAATCGCACGACTTTGAAGTCGCACAAGTGTGAAAGGGACCTAAAAAGTACCTTTTCAGCAGCAGCAGATTCTCCCTCTTAACTGTGTGAGAAAAACATGGGATTATGGGTAAACCTTACACCTATAAACCCATGTTTTTTCCTTGTAGTTAAAGCGGGAGCCCGCGATGTCGGCATCTGAAGCCGATCCATCCAGGCTTTCTTACTAAGGGAAACAGGAAGTGAGTCTTGTTTCCTATTGCACATGCGCAAGTCATGCTACGCATTCTGAATGGTCCTGCTGTCTTCTGGGACCACTGTGTGTCTCCCAGAAGGCAGTGGGGGAGGGGCCACAAATGATGTAGGCCCCCACAGCTCCCTTACCCGGAAGTGGCAGCAGATACCTGTTTTTGACAGGTATCGCTCCCCCAAATGTGCTAAATGTGGTACCGGAGGGGGAGGGAGGAAGCAGGAAAGCAGACCTTCCATATCTGGACTGGGCTGGAAGGGAGCATGTCTTTTAGACACATGTCCCCCTTCTATGACTCTGCGGTAAGAGGAGAGCCTCAACTGCAGCATTTTTATTGGACAGTTTTGACCAATGGTGCTTTACCATTGGTCCAAGGCTCCAAGGTGTCCATTGAGCTCAGTGCCTCTGACAAGAAGTCAGAGGCACTGTGAGCCCATCCTCTCAGTCTGCTGCAAACAGCATGTGCCAGCTTGTATTTAAACTGGCCACTGCTTGTAGCTTCTCACAGGCTGAGCTAGAAGCCCCAATTTTTGACCAGTGATGGGGTCGCCAAGCTACAACCCTTGTAACTTGATCATTTTTATTTGGCTTTTTTATGTTCATGGCTCTCCCTCACCTGCCTCCCCTGACTGTACGTCCCTGTCTCACCCCAGTACCCTCCTCCAGAGTCTCAGATTTTCCTCGGCTGTGTTTTCTTGGGCCGATATTGGAAACCATAAAGCTGGGACACACAGGCAGCCCTGATCCCCATCAGGTCAGCAGGGTGACCCGGTATAGACAGCTTGCCTGTATCAACCTATCTATGGCCCTGCAACCAAATTGTTATGGTTTAATGCTTGTTTTACTTATTCCTTATTCCTCTGTCCAACTGTGAATTTTTTGCTCCTTATCCAGTCTTGAAAATGCGAGTCGGCCATCAACTTCATCACATACAATGCAGGACTATTGGTGGCCCCTAGTCCTGTACATGATGACCAGAGGAGAGACAGCACAGTAGGAGAATATAATTATGTGGGATTAATTGTTTATACTGGTATCTGTAGGGAGGAAGCCAGCAGGACAGTGGATTAAGGAAGGGGCATATTTACCCTTTACAAACAAGGCGTTTGCCTTGGGCAGCATTTTTTATAAATGTAAATAAATACATTTAAAGGCAAACGTGCAAGTTGATCCTGCACACAGGCAAACAGCAATCGTATCACCAAGAACGTCAGATCATGGGGAGTAGTTCTAGCACCAAACCTCCTGTGTAAATCTAAAGTGGTAACCTGTAAAGGCTTTTAAAAGCATCACCTATGGATAGTAAAATTTACATAGTTTGTCGCCGTTGCACTGGCGTGAGCAATTTTAAAGCATCTGGGGTGGGACAAATTTAGAAGGGGGGGGCCCCGATTTTAGTCTTGCCTAGGGCAGCACAAAACCAAAATACACCACTGGATTAAAGAGGAAGTAAACCCTCCTCTCTGCAAGTTGTACCTATAGGTAAGCCTATGATAAGGCTTACCTATAGGTACTGTAAATATCTCCTAAACATGTACCGTTTAGGAGATATTTACCTTGCATGCAGCCAGTGACATCACTGGCACATGCGCTCTGAAGGAACGGCCGCTGGTGCCATTCCTTCAAAGCCCCGTGCCGTGACCGTTGGCTCCCGTGCGCGTGCGCGGGAGTGACGTCACCGCGGCTCCGGCCAATCAGATGCCCGGATGTCGCGATCCCAGGAGACGGGTGACTGGACATGTCGCCCGTCATAGAGGTAAGCGGGCGGCACGGCGGGGGCTCGTTCTAAGGTAAGTATTTCATAATGAGCTAGCTCATTATGTGTTTCTCTTTAATGTTGTAAAAAAAAAAAAACTGAGTTTACAACCTCTTTAAGGTTAGTATCCCACCTAACATTAGATCCCTAATACACGGGGAAGGGACACCCACATGTCATTTTTGTAAAGCGCAAAGCTTAGTAGTTAGGAAGTGGTTCATGTTTTGCACCAAAGTTCCTGGGTTATGAAAAAGCCAGTTAGATTTTTTGGAGGTGAAAATCAGCATTCCACCAGACATGCTCAGTATGTACTGCTTTTTTATGTGAACCAGATAATAAGATTTTTTTTAAACACGTAACTTCAGTATGCAGTGACAACGTGAAGTGTGTTGTAACCCCATAGAATTGGCCAGAATTCAGCTTTTAATCTGTTTGGTTACCATACATGATGGATGCAGTACACTTTGCACTACTTTATTAGGTAGGCATGTGGGTGCTGAGCCAGTAAAATCAGTACAACATTGTTCGAAACACTTTATTGTCACAAGACTTTATTACATCAGTGTTTTTTTGTTTGTTTGGTTATTTATTTTTTATTTATTTTTTAATGAAGTAAAAATGAATGTTCATGTTTGTCAAGGGAGCCACAATAGCAAAAAGAACACTACTCTACTGTATGAATAATTGATATTTGCTGTAACTAGTACTTACTGGGTGGCTCTGTAGTTGGTCTTTACACGCTAATCAGTGCTTGAACTTGTACTAGATTGGTTTGTGCTAAAGTCTACACTTTTTTTTTTCAGTGTTTTGTTTTTCATACTGACTCAGCTGTATTGTTAGGCCTCAAAAATCAGTTTTATATTTAATGTTTTTAGATTTCAAAGACATTGAGTCAAATGTATAGTGCAAGATGTTGATTAGGTTGAATGAAGATCATCCCGTGCCCATGTGCACTTGACAGGCACTTAAAAGAAAATACTTTTTTTAAAGAGGACAGGACTAGGATAGTTTAAAGGTGATTTGGTAACACAAAGGGGCAATTTAAACCACCTGCATACTTAAAGTGGGGGTAAACTCCCTTTGTTGATTCTTACCTATAGATAAACCTATAATAAGGCTTACATAAGGGTACAGTAAATACCTCCTAAATGTGCACTGTTTAGGAGATATTTACTTTAGAAGCGGCTGGTGACATCACTGACACATGCAATGGGCTTTGAATGGACCATGCCGTTCATTCAGAACTCTGTGCCATGGGGCCAAAGCCCGCGAACCCAGAAGGAATATTGGGTGAAGATGGAAGCACCTACAGTGGTGTTAACGCACCACTGGAGGGCTTAGTTTCCTGGTAAGTCTGTCATAATGTTCTAGTATGCGGTGCATACTAGCATATTATGACTTAAACTGCCTGGGGCCCAATTCTCTATGTTGTTATCTTGCTGTGGTTTACTACCGCTTAAAAAAAAAAACACATAGGAAGACCTTGATAAAATAGGGGGTTGGACAGCTACATGTCAAGTGAGGTTCAAAATTAAAAAACGAAAAGATTTGAACTTGGGTGCCAAAAATACACATGCAAAATACACATTAGGAGGGGCTCCTCTGGGAGAATTGGTGATGGAAAAGGATCTGGAGGTGCTTGTAGATTACAGACTTAGCATTTGCATGCCACGCGAGGCCACAGCTAAAAAAGCTATCAAACTACTCTTGAACATTAAAAACGGTATACATTCCAGAGATAGGTCAACAATTATACTAATTTACAAAACACTGGCTTGGCCTCATCTTAAATATCTTAAATATACAATTAAAAAAAAAAGATGTTTTTGATTTAGAAAGAGTTCAATGAAGGACAACAAATTAATAATGGGGATGGGGGACCTAAGCTATGAGGGTAGATTACAGTTTTACTCTGGAAGTGGTGCTTGAAAGGGGATATGATCAGTGGCAGGTGGTGGCCCGTTCATTGGGGGCACAGGGGCACCGCCCCTCCATGCGTCTGGCCCCTTAATCTACATGCAGGGCGCCAGACGCATGGATTCCAAAAGGGGATTTTTTTTTAAGCACGTGATTAGAGCCAGAGGCTCTAATAGGCTTCAAAAAAGGGTGGGCTCGGGGCGCAGGGTACTGCGCCCTAAGCCCACCCAGTTGGATGTCAATAGCGATCAAATATTCGCTATTGTCACACTGACTCTCCTCCCGGCCAATCAGGAAAAGGGTTGTGAGACTCCTTTTCGGATTGGCCAAAAAGAGAAGCAATCTTACTGGCCAGGAAGAGGCAGAAGACACACAGCTGGGGGAGAAGCACAGCGGCTCAGCCATCCAGCACTCCCCAGCTCGGACAGGAGGAAGGAGGAGGTGAGGAAGTAGTGAGGCAGGCTGCATGGGGGGAGGGAATGTGTTGCCAACCGACCGGGGGGGGGGGGTTTGTCACCCCCCCCCCCCCCCGAATTACCAGGCACCAGCCGACACTGGATATGATAACATTGTACAAATACTGTATATCAAAGGTGACTCCAGTAACTGTAAAAAACTGTTTACTCTAAGATCTCTGAGGAGGACACGCAGCCATGATTTGAGGTTAGAAGAAAGGAGGTTTAAACTTAGATTTCAGAAAGGGTTCTTTACTGTTGCAGCAGTTAAAATGTGGAACTCCTATCCCCAGGAAGTAGTACTATCTTAGACAGGCAACAGCTTCTAAAATCTTTTAGATGTTTTCCTCAGGAAGAAGACTATACAGGGCTATGGGAATTGTTAGAGAATAAAAATGACACACACATAAGTTGAACTGGATGGACCTTTTTTTTTTTTTTTTCAAATGTATAAACTCTGTAACTATAATCCACCCTAAATTTGTCTTCCCATTTGACAATGCATTTTACCCAAATCTCAACATTTTACCCATATGTTCCCAATCTCACAGAAATTCCAGTAAAGTGATAACTCACAATTTCACTTATCTCTTGCTCTCAGTTTTCTTCTCTTAATAAAACTCAATAGCTCATGCTAACATCTACTAATTAGACATGAAACAACTACTTAAATATAAATAAAAGTAGTAAAATAAAAATGGATCAAGAAAAGAGCACTATATTTTCCTTTTAACTAACTGTATATTTAGCGTAAAAAGTGACATTTAATCTGGTATATTAGTGAGAAGGACAAGGCACAATCTAAGAAGGGTGCAAGGATGTGAGCTCTTTGTTCCTGCAGGAAGTAATGTAGATGTGGGAACTATGCATTCTTCATATATATCTCTGTTAAGAGAACCGAATGACAGTGATGAAGTTAATAAAAGCTACAAATTCCTGAAGTGTAGTATGTGCTGACAGGTCCTTCAAACTTCATCCACAGTTTCAACTGAACGATGACAAGTCTATTTTTTTTTAAGGCAACCTAGCCTTCTTCTTTCTGCTCTACTACCTTATGAATTATAATGCATGACTTATTATAAAGACAGTGAAATATAAAGCACAGTTTTCCATTTAAATGAGAGTAATGCTTACTATGTCCAAATGTCTGAGTGACCACAAATATAGTCTCAAGTAATAAAGTATGTGTTAATTTATATGTGTATACAGGGTTTTTCTTCTCAGAGAATAGGTGCAGGAACTCAATTCTAGCCTCTGCCCCTACCCACCCCCAAGCACTGTTTCTTGATTCAAACCCTCAACCTCTCAGTGTTGCCCCCTTTAGAGAATACAGAGCCAGGTATCATTTTGTGGTTCTAAGTAATTTATATGGAATTTGGTAATAGCAAGAAAAGCAGTAAAATTGATCCCCTGCAACCACCAGCAAAAGACCCTCCCCAGCAACCACAGATCTCCTAGCAGCCAACATCAATAGACCCCCTTCCTCAACAGCAGGTCTTATCCAGCAACAATTGACTCCCCGGCATCAAAAGCCCCCTTGCAGCAAACCAGCAACAATTGACCTCTCCAGAAACAATAAATAACCATGCAAAAATAGATCCCCTCCAGCAACAATAGATCCCTCAGCAGCCAGTATCAAAAGACCCTCCAACACACTCCATCACCCCTTGCCATTAAATACAATACCATTCAGTACTAAAGGTGCCGGAACTGCGTTCCCCCACGTTCCTGCTGAAAAAAAGCCCTGTGTGTGTATATATATATATATATATATGTATATACAGTGGGTACGGAAAGTATTCAAACCCCCTTAAATTTTGCACTCTTTGTTATATTGCAGTCATTTGCTAAAATCATTTAAGTTCATTCTTCTTCCTCATGAATGTACACATAGCACCCCATACTGACAGAAAAACACAGAATTGTTGACATTGTTGCAGATTTATTAAAAAAGAAAAACTGAAATATCACATGGTCCTAAGTATTCAGACCCTTTGCTCAGTATTTAGTAGAAGCCCCCTTTTGATCTAATACAGCCAGGAGTCTTTTTGGGAAAGATGCAACAAGTCTTTCACACCTGGATTTGGGGATCCTCTGCCATTCCTCCTTGCAGATCCTCTCCAGTTCTGTCAGGTTGGATGGTAAACGTTGGTGGACAGCCATTTTTAGGTCTCTGCAGAGATGCTCAATTGGGTTTAAGTCAGGGCTCTGGCTGGGCCATTCAAGAACAGTCACTGAGTTGTTGTGAAGCCACTCCTTCGTTATTTTAGCTTTGTGCTTAGGGTCAATATGTGTGTATATATATATATATATAGAAAGAGAGAGAGAGAGAGAGCAAGAGAGAGAGGGCATGTGTATATATAAAAAAATTCCAATTCAATATTTTTTTTTTTTTATTGCAGCCTTCAATAAAATACTATTTGGTGACCTAGTAATATAGGTAGGTTTTTTTATGGCACTTCCTGCTTTAGGGTGAGAATGCTCTACCCATGTCTCCCAACTGTGCTCCTGCATTGCCACCCTGTCACACAGGCTTTCAACGGACAGTGGTCATTTCAAGTCACATTACACAGATTTGAGTCGCTGTTGTCACCATCTGGAAACACACTCTGAGAAATTCCACGCAGACATTGCCTGCATGCAGTCCCCACTGCTGACCTACTGAATGGGGGTTGAAGACAAGGACAGAGTGCAAGACTCCCCCCCCAGCATGGATGGTGTAAACTGTGTCTGAGCAGAGGCCAGTTCCATGCCCCAGTGGAGACTCTCCCCCCACCTCTGGCCAGCCCCAACTGAGCTGTCCCAGATCCCCCCCAACCGCCCCCTGCTGGCCAGGTTAGTAACCCTGATTCGGCCGGTAAGTAGAGAGTATCTGGAGTGGAGCTTCAGCCTGGAATGGGGATCAGGAGGGGGGCCGAGTTGCTGCACTATGGGCCTCTGGTTTATACTTGCCCCCTGGGCTAAAAGTTACTAGTCAGCCCCTGTTAGGCAGTCTTACTTACTACATTGTTGTTGGTAGATCTAAAGGAGGTTGTGCAGTTAGAATATACTGTATAGTCTCCTTTAAATGTTAAGATTTGTAGATTATTATTTCTTTATTGTTGCTTAACAACTGTTGAGATTTAGGGAGTGCATTATTTATAATGAGTGAACTGACGAGAGTTTCAGATGAAGCACCTAGGCACAACTGTTGTGTAGCACTACAAAGCGGGAAGTAGTCCTCCTTAGGGTTGAATGACACCTAATGTAATTCAATCTACTCCCTGTAACTGTAGAGCAGCATGAACACATAACCCCTAGTGTGTTCATGATTCAGGGCATCATATGACCAGACAGAAGAGAGATGGAAAAAAAGTTAAGTATACATTTTTTTTTTTAAATAAATCATTTGCAATAAAGAAAAACAATGCTTTAATTTTACCGACTTTGCTAAAGTGCTGAAAAAGTGGATCTAGCATCTCATCTTTTCTGTGTTAAAGTGATATTATTAGTTATTTTTATATATATAAATATATATATATATATCTATATATATATATCTATATATATATATATATATATATATATATATATATATATATATATATATATATATGTATATGTATATATATATATATATGTATGACTACCATGGGTTCAAGGTCAATTCTGCAAGTTTGAGATTTGCGGTCCAAGCAAATTATTGTAGTAATTTGGCAGGCCAAATATTTTTAAACCATAAAGCACTTCTTGACCTTTGAACTATGTACAGCAGGCTTAGGAGGACCAATACCAAGGCCCTTCACTACAAATGGGAGAGGCATAATGTAGACACTGGGTTGATTTACTAAAGGCAAATAGACTGTGCACTCTGCAAGGGCATTTCTCCAGAGCTTAGGCCTCATGCACACTGGACGTTATAAAAACAGCAGTAGCGTTAGTTGTAGAATGAGCGTTTCAGCGTTTTTTACAGTAGTGTTTTCAGAGTTTTTTAGCTGTTGCATTTTTTAGCTTTTTTATCAAAACTATACTCCCACAAAAGCTTATGGCTTAAAATCGCTAATAAACGCCGAATAGCTGCATTTCAGCTTTTATCAGAGTCTACAGCTGAAAAACTCCTCTTAAAACCCTCTAGTTCTGTTTTTTTCTTTCTAGCCAGAAAACACCCCTGCCAAAAAACGCTGATAAAATCCTATGGACACATAGGATAACATGCTGGGGAATTTATTGGCTGCAGAAAAAAAACATCTGAAGTAAAAAACTGCAGCTGTAAAAATGTCCAGTGTGCATAAGACCTATGAGGTGAGGTTTCTCTTTGCAAAGAATACCCAATCACAACAAAGGAAAATAAAAAAAAGCATTTTTGGATGCACAAGATTGAAATCAGCAGACCTTTCTCTATTTACTAAGCTCTGGAGAAAATACCCTTGCAGAGTGCATCTGCACTTCCAAAGTGTACAGTCTATTTGCCTTTAGTGATTCAACCCTCTAGTGTCAGTGAACTGGAAGCTGCTGCAGGGAAAGGATAGGAAAAGCTGAAAAAAACATGTTGGGAGAGATTATGGACAGTTTGGAAGTGCTAGCACTTTGGACAACCAACCCCATTGCTGCTTTCTCCTTTTTTCTCTTTCTTCTTCTTCTTCTTCTTCTTCTTCTTATTATTATTATTATTATTATTATTATTATTGGGGGCTTTTTCATTTTGTGGCTGACAAAGCCATGGTTCACACCAAGAAATTGCTCTACTTCAGCGCAATTTCAAAGCCGCAGATCACTGCAATTTGCACCTTCGATTTCATTGCGGTTTGCAACTTCGTTTAGCAGAGGTCTATGCGAGTCCCAATGAAATCGGAATAAATTAGTGCAGGAACCTTTTTCAAAGTCTCTGCGACATGAGTCGTGGCAATTTGAACAGTTCCATTGCCGGCAATGGGGTGCGACTTATGCGATTTCGAACTGTAAATTCGCATGACAAATTTCACTAGTGTGAACAAGGGCTTAGGATCAGTGCCCACTTTTAGCTGCTGTCCTGTCCAAAAAAAACATTTTTTGATGCAAAAAAGGGTGGCCTTTGTTTTCATTTTGTGTGTGTGTGTGGTTTTTATTGACTTTGGGGGTATTATTTATGTTAACAGAACTTTTATTTTAAGTTAAACTGCTCTTTTTTTTTTTTCTTGCAGCAAGGTTGCGCTTAAAAAAAGTTGGCTTTTGTTTCCGGGGGGGGGGGGGGGGGGTAATATTTTGAGATTTTGATTATTATATGTTGCCAGGGACCCTTTTTTCCCTTTTTTATTTTGCTGCAAGGCTTCCCTTTAAAGCGGAGCTCCAGCCCCCCCACCCAGTCAGCAGCTACAAATACTGTAGCAACACAAAAAACGGGTATGATGGCGCTCCCGGACAAAATGGCACAAAAATAACTTGGATGCTGCTCGGGATCTTAAATCATTGGACTTGTTTATTAAAATCAATTAAAATGAGAGTGAGCTCCTAGACAGGAAAAGCCAGTGGTATGCTCAGAGTGCAGCACTCAGCAGATGGATGTGATACCGGAGGAGACAACTCCAAAGCAAGGAGGACCCAGAAGCGGGGAAGCAACGCCTTACCACCTGTGGAACCTGGACGGTGTGACACTTGTGGATGGACTGGCAGCCTCAATCGAGCCGGGAACCTTCTCTGCAGCTGTGCCTCCGGGCTGGGCGATGCCTGAGATGTAGACGAGAGGCTGGAGAGAGGGGGGGAGAGTAAGAAGCTCAACCCCCACGGACAGCTCCGGTGGCGGTGCACGCCCGAGGCGGCAGCGGCCGCTGCTCGTCAGACCCTGCTGACGTGGCGCCGGAAGATGACGTCACCGGGCGCCTAGCGCAGACATGCGCACCAGGGACTGCAGCTCCGATGTAGCCGAGGATGTGGACGCAGCTCACCGACGGCTGTTCTGTGCAACCAAAGGGTCACCTGGCGGAGCTATTGGGGAAAGCCACGGATAAATAGGATGACATGTTTCGGGCCAAGCCCTTCTTCGGATCCCGCTTCTGGGTCCTCCTTGCTTTGGAGTTGTCTCCTCCGGTATCACATCCATCTGCTGAGTGCTGCACTCTGAGCATACCACTGGCTTTTCCTGTCTAGGAGCTCACTCTCATTTTAATTGATTTTAATAAACAAGTCCAATGATTTAAGATCCCGAGCAGCATCCAAGTTATTTTTGTGCCATTTTGTCCGGGAGCGCCATCATACCCGTTTTTTGTGTTGCTACTTTCTCCTCTCAGCTGGGATCTGGGATAGGGTAGGCAGCAGCCCGGACATGGACATGTAATTCATGGTGGACCCCTTTGGACACAGTCCGACCCCATTGTCCCAGCCCCGC